>NW_026973733.1:347500-357500 GCF_035594125.1 Scylla paramamosain
CACGGGCGGCATTGCCGGCAAGCTCAAGGACTTCAGCAGCCAGGTACTCCATAACTGCCGCAAGGTACACGGGGGCACCAGCACCCACGCGCTCGGCGTAGTTGCCTTTCCTTAGAAGGCGATGAATCCTGCCGACCGGGAACTGGAGTCCAGCACGACTGGAACGGGACTTTGACTTTCCCTTCACCTTTCCTCCCTTGCCGCGTCCAGACATGATAATGGATGTTGTGGTAGTAGTAGTAGTAGTAGTAGTTGTTGTTGTTGGTGATAAATGAGGAGCGCGAGTACTCTAACCTCGTCGGTAGCTCTGCGAGCAAGTAGTGAATTTTGGGAAAAACGGCTATATATACGCGAGATCAGATCGGCCCAGAGCGCGTCTGGACCAATCAGGACGCTCGCTGAGGTGGCGACTCCTGATCCTGAGTAGGCACGCTAATATATATACCACTTTTCAACTGAGAAAACGTCGAGGTCATCAGGTTTGGCTTCATGGCCAAGACAGATAAGAGGAAGACCCCCAACACCCGGAGGGAGTTCAACCATGCTCTCCGTCATGGGGCACTGGTACTCTGCCACACTGGGCCTTCAGGAGCGGAGGAAGCGGTCTTAGACCACGTGAAGGAGAACCTAGACTCCCTCACGGACTGGACCATCTACTCCACCGAAGACCACGAACGCGCAAAGAAGGCTCCCCGGCAAATTGTGGCGGACTTACTCCCCGGTAGGCTGTCTGTAACACGCGAATAATGCCCCGTCTCCGAGTAATCCAGCACAATGTACTCCATTGGGACACACGTAAGTTTGACCTTACTAACACATATAGACAATTTGACCCTGACGTTGTTCTCATCAACAGCCACGGACTGCGCGACGAGACTAGACTTAAGATCCCTGGATTTAGGATATACCAACAGAACGTCAGTAACGAAATAAATGACGGAGTGGCAATTGCTATAAAGTCTCACACACGACACAAAGTCCATGGCGACTTTTTGTCGGAGACGTTAGCTATCGAAATTGAAACAATAGACGGACCCCTCCTTATTGCCACCAGCTACCTCCCTCCCCGCAGACCTTACCTTCCCCATCCTGACTTCCTCCGACTCCTCCGCAGACAGACACCTGTTTTCCTTGTCGGGGACTTGAACGCCCGACATCCCTATTTAGGATACACTACTTCCAACCAGGTAGGGAGAGACATAGTAGACTATCTTCGACGACAGACTGCACTCCATATCGGCCCTTTCTTTCCCACCTACTTTGATTTTCGGACTGCCTCAACTCCTGACATAGCTCTAACTAACAGGGTGAATTTTCTTCATTACTCCTTCACGCCTGGACCTCTGACGACTAGTGACCACATACCTACTATCCTCGATATTTCCACCTCCCCGCTCCTCATCCCTAGTGTCAGGAGGTATAACTATAAAAGAGTAAACTGGGACGCGTTTTCTGAGGACGACGCCCTACAGATGACAGACCTACCAGACGTGACCTACGGCACCCTGGAGGACATTGACGCAGCACTAGAGACATGGATGACCACAGTCAAGACCACTGCTGACAGACACATACCCCTGACCTCCCACAAAATTAGGTCCGCCCCAAGACCCTCCCGAACGACGCAGCTGCTGCGGATTCAATTCCAGGCGCTACGTGACAGAGCGAGCCAGAGAGGCTGGACTTACGATGAGTACAGGCAGTACAGACATGTTAAAGCTATACTGCACGACTCGCGACAAACAGAAGCTAGGACGCACTGGGGGAGGAAGTTGGCAAGCTTAGCTGCCAACCACCGTGATCCCAGGAAGTTTTGGAGAGAAATCAAGTGTCTCTCAGGTAGAACGACAGGACCAGACGCGTACCTAATAGACATTACAGGTGACAAGAAGTTCACGAACGAGGAAAAAGAACACCTTTTCACGTCCATTTGGGACCGTGTGTACAGAGAGGACTACGACGACGACTTTGACGACAATGACCATGTGCTGGATTACATGGCACATGCCGTGTACAGAACCTACCCGTTCGACTCTGCTGATCCTGCCCGTCTCACAGGTACCTCCCCACTGGACTGTTTTATTTCCGCTCAGGAGATGGCTGCCGCGATCAAATGTGGCAAGCCGACTAGCCCTGGCGGCAGCAAGATAAACAAGACTATACTCTCTTATCTTCCAGCTTCGGCGCTAGCCAGATTAAGGGCAATCTTCAATGCGGCGCTCTCAGCAGGATATTTCCCGGACGGATTCAAGCAGGCGGAGATGAGGATGATTCCTAAGGCCGGCAAGACTCCGACTCGTCCGGAGAACTACCGCCCCATCTCCCTGCTGGAGGTACCGGGGAAGCTGCTGGAGAGGGTTGTCTCCGCTCGGCTGCGCACCTATCTGGAGACGGGAAACCATCTACACCCAGCGCAGTATGGTTTCCGGAGCGGCAGGGGCACTGTCCATGCCATCGCTCTGGCAACCGAGACCATCGCCATACACCAGGCCAATAGGTACCGCTGTAACTTGGTGCTGCGGGACGTGAGTAAGGCGTTTGACCGTGTCTGGCACCTTGGGCTGAAGTACAAGCTCCTTCACCTGGGGCTGCCTGCACCGGTTGAGCGCCTTCTCTGTGACTTCCTGGACGACAGGACGGCGAGGGTGAGGGTAGGGGGCCACCTCGGTCCAGCTTTTCCCCTCGCCACAGGAGTTCCGCAGGGCAGTGTGCTGTCGCCCACCCTGTACAGCATTTATACCAGCGATTGTCCAGCCTCAGAGGCTGGTATCAATTTACTGTATGCTGACGATGTCTCCCAGATTATTTTCCACCCAGGTCGCTCCAGCTTGATGACGAACGCCCGCACTGCCAGAGAGATCGCCCGCATCAATGCCTTCGAGAGGGAGTGGAGGATCAGGACAAACCTGGCCAAGTTTAAGGTCGTCCCCCTCGCCACAAAGACCCCCGCCCCACTGCTAGTGGATGGGGATGAGGTTGAGTTTAGCCCCAGGGGCACCCTCCTGGGGCTCTCCATATCCACAACTGGGTACACTTCACACGTGTCCCAGAGAGTGGCAAAAGCGAAGTCGGCCCTCACCAGGCTGTACCGCTTCAGGGATCTGACCACTGGTCTCAAGCTCCACCTAATAAAGGCTTTGATTTTGCCCATTCTAACTTATCCACCTATTCCCTTGCATGCTCTCTCTAAAACAGCCATCAGCAAGCTTCAGCGGGTCCAGAACAACGCCCTGAGGTTCGCCTTCGGCACCAGATGGGACGACTTTGTCACCTCGGCTGCTCTTCACGAAGCCGCATCCCTCCCAGCCCTGAACGTCCGCCTTCACGATATGGCCGCCAGGGTTTGGGAACAGATGGATGCCGAGGAATGGGATCAGTTCCAGGCGCTGAGGACACAGCACGACGAGGCTCTACCCCGGGAACACGCCGGGTTCCCCAGGAGTCTTCGCCGAGTGCAAGACCCGCCTCCCGAACCCCGATACAGGTGAATGTTATATTTCCGTAACTCATTCCCCTATTAAATTCACAATCTACCTGTATCACTACTAGAAATTAGTCACTCTCCCCCCAAGCACTCTTTTACTGCTAGATAATTTGTCCGCAGATCACGCCATTATCATCACCGACTGCTGACTGAGAGAGAGCGAGCATCTGTCCTTCTCCTTCTGAGAGTAGAGGTACCGTGACGACAGTGGTGGACTGCAGCTAGCCACTAAGAGATCTGCCAGGCCTGATGACGCCCCCGGCGACACCGACGGCATACCCAGTGGTGGTTCCAGCATCGCGAACTTCCCCTCGCCCCCCCGCGCCCCGAGTCGCCGAGGGACCGGCCGACGTCCTGGCGAGGGGTAATCGTCCTCCGGGGTAGCCTGCTCAGCCCCCGGCAGCGGGACCGAGTTCGGGAAACGCACAGCTGAGGGGTTGGCTGGGGCTGACGGCGCCGCAGGCGTCGCCGAAGGCCTCCCCTTTGAACTCCCCCCCGAACCACCGACAGCGACTCCTAGAACCTCCGACATCGACCCGCGCCCAAGACACCTGCCCACCACCCTCTCCCCCGTCGCAGGACTCCCGAAATAATCGAGTGTATCGTTACAGTGCACAGTGAACATCCACGCGTGTTCTGTGACTCTCATGTTTATTTTGTACGTGATATTGTGACGATTTTTGCTCCCTCGTGTCTTATTTCTTCTTAAGCATTATGTACTCCTTAACGTTTCTACTGTGTCCCTCTGCATTTGACTCTCATGTTTATTTTGTACAAGCTATTGTGACAATTTTTGCTCCCTCGTGTCTTATTTCTTCTTAAGCATTATGTACTCCTTAACGGTTCTACTGTGTCCCTCTGCATTCTTTTTTCCTCCTCTCGATGTTTCCTCCCTTCTACCTTCGTCCCCCTAACTTCACCTCTCTTAAGCTAGTGCATCTCTCTTACCATCCTCTTCTTGCACCGCCTTCTCCAAACAATCTACTTTATGTGTGTCTTCTAGTTGCCCTTTACGACTCACCTGCTAACTCAGGTTTCCACCAAGAACTCATGTTCTGTAAATATTTTATGTCATTGCAACGTACTTGTAAATGTTATGTAAATATTATATGTAACCCTCCCCCACTCTATTCTATCTCACAGCAGTGCGGGTGGTTTTCCTCCGGGGACTCCGGTTTCCACCCTACAAATCGCTCTTGTACTGCCCTGTGACACTCATTACTTTACAGTAGCAAGCCTGACCGCCCGGCAACTTTTTTTCTCCCACTGTACTTCTATTTCTCCTCACTTTTTCTTCCCTGTGTACCAGTCTTGGTACACACACTGCCCCTTCTTGTAACACCCCCCTTTTTCTAAATAAAAACTTGAAACTTGAAACTTGAAAACGCACACTCGTTCTCACAGCAGTACGGCGACACTATGCCTCCCAAAGCATCAGGAAAGGCTGCCAAGAAAGCTGGCAAGGCACAGAAGGCCATTGCCAAGGGCGACAAGAAGAAGAAGCGCAGGAGGAAGGAGAGCTACTCCATCTACATCTACAAGGTGCTCAAGCAAGTCCACCCAGACACTGGCGTGTCCTCCAAGGCCATGTCAATCATGAACTCGTTCGTGAATGACATTTTCGAGCGCATCGCTGCCGAGGCATCCCGCCTGGCACACTATAACAAGCGCTCCACCATCACCAGCCGGGAAATCCAGACCGCTGTCCGTCTTCTTCTGCCTGGTGAACTGGCAAAACACGCTGTTTCTGAAGGCACCAAGGCTGTTACCAAGTATACCTCCTCCAAGTAAACAGGCGGCCAGTATACTGCTGCCAGTATAAAATAATACCCGGCTCCATTGGAGCCACACTTGAAAAGGAAAAAAGATACGATATAGACAAATGCATTATTATTATAATTATTGTTATTATTATTAATATTATTATTATTATTATTTTTATTATTATTATTATTATTATTATTATTATTATTATTATTATTATTATCATTATTAATAATATTAATATTGTTGTTTTTATTATGATTATTATTATAATAATTATTGTATCATTATTATTATTATTATTATTATTATTATTATTATTATTATTATTATTATGCTTATTATTATCGTGATTATTATTCTGTGGAGATAAAGAAAAGATAAAAAAAAAATAGAGATAAAGAAAGATAAAAATTCTCCCAAGTGAAAGAGATATGGCCATGGAAGAGGGAATAATAATAATAATATAAAAAAAAAAAAAGGGGGGAAGGATATTGAGTTGAAAGTCGATACCTGATACTGAAAGATGGAAAATAAATATTTTCTTCCACAAAACCAAACAGATTGTCTATGAAAATTCTTTAATGAAAGAGATGTTTGGCCCTAAAAAGGGCCTAGATATTGCTGTTATGAAGATCATTCGTGGATGACTTCTTAGGCACGCTCGCCACGGATGCGACGAGCCAGTTGGATGTCCTTTGGCATGATAGTCACGCGCTTGGCATGGATGGCGCACAGGTTGGTATCCTCAAACAGACCCACGAGGTAAGCCTCGGAAGCTTCCTGGAGAGCCATGACAGCAGAGGACTGGAAGCGGAGGTCAGTCTTGAAATCCTGAGCAATTTCACGCACCAGGCGCTGGAAAGGCAGTTTCCTGATAAGCAGCTCAGTGCTCTTCTGATAACGGCGGATCTCACGGAGAGCAACGGTTCCAGGCCTGTAACGGTGGGGTTTCTTGACACCTCCAGTGGCTGGAGCAGACTTGCGAGCTGCCTTTGTAGCAAGCTGCTTGCGGGGCGCCTTGCCACCAGTGGACTTGCGAGCCGTTTGCTTGGTACGTGCCATAGTTGTGGTAACAACAACTCACAACGAACACTCAGCTGAGTCTGCCCGCGCTTCCCACAAAATCCCTTTATATATGAATCGGGTGGGCCCGACGACTCCAACCCTGCCTTGTGATTGGTCAGAAACGTCCAGTGAGGCTCATCGCCCACGCAGTCACCGCATGAAAGATGTGATCATTATTGTTAGTCTAATTCATTTTGTTCTTATTCTTATTCTTATTCTTATTCTTTCTTCCCTCATTCATAACAAATCTTGGAAAATATACAGCAGAACTGACATGTCATTTAAAATTCTAAGACAATTAGCAAGAAAGTTGTGATATTCTTATTTTTTTCATTCTTTTTATTCTATTTTTTTCTTATTCTTGTCATAATTAATATTGTTATCTTTATTATTTTCATTTTTTTTTATTATTCTTCCTTATCTTATTCTTATTTATCCTACTTTTAGAGAGATGAGGCTTGTGCGGTCACCCATCCAAGTTCTGCCCGGACCCCCTGCTTAACCTTGCTGATCCCGCCGTCAGCTGATTGGTCAAGAGCGGAGAACAAGGTGTTGGGAGGGCTTATTTCTCTTATTCTTATTCTTTCCTGTATTGTTGTTGCATTGTTGTGCTGAAAATGTTGGAAAATATGCACTAAAATTAACCCTTCATTCATAATTCTACGACAATTAGCAAGAGAGATATATTATTACTTTTTTCCCTTATTTTTGTTCTTTTTATTCTTAATCTTCTTTTTTTTATTATAGTTGTTATTGTTATTTTATTATTTTCGTTTTTCGTTCATTCTCCTCATTCTTATTGCTATTTTTTTCTATTCTCAGAGAGATGAGGCTTTTGTGGTCACCCATCCAAGTTCTTCCCGGACCCCCTGCTTAACTGCGCTGATCCCGCCGTTAGCTAATTGGCCAAGACCGGAGAACTAGGTGTTGGGAGGCCTTCTTTCTATTATTCTTATTCTTTCTTCCCCCATTCATATCGTTGTATTGGAAATGTTGGAAAATATACAAAAGAATTCACCCTTCTATGACAATTAGGAAGAAAGACATGGGATGCTTTCTTTCTTTTTTTTTATATTCCTTTATTGTAATTTTTCTTATTCTTGTTATAATAATTCTTACTGTTATCTTTATTACTTAAAATTTTCGTTCATTCTCCCTATTCTTATTCTTATTTTTTTTATTTATTTATTTTTTTTCAGACAGATGAGGCTTGTGTAGTCACCCATCCAAGTATTGCCCGAAACCCCTGCGTAATCTCGACGATTTCATTTGACAATACCTATTTACTTATTTATTTATTATTATATTTATTAAAAAAAAAAAAGAAGAAAAGAAGATGAAGAATAAGGTATGTAATCGAAATACTCTCTCTATACTGTAGCAATAGTTTAGCTGGATGTACTTGTATTGTGTCAAAAATACTTGCAATATCTGCAATTGTAACCTGCAGTGTCGGCATAATGCATAATTAAGCAATGAAAAGAAAAATTAATAAAAGAATAAATGAAAAAAAGAAAGAAAAAAAGATACAATTAACAATTAAATATATTAGCTACCCCTCTACGTTTCTTTATCACTGCAGAAAAATGGAAACATTTTAACGTAGACTTGTCAAAATTCAACTGAAATTAAGGGTTAAATAAGGATTGTCACCCCTTCCCCAGAGGATATTCATTGTCTTTTAATATATATATATATATATATATATATATATATATATATATATATATATATATATATATATATATATATATATATATATATATATATATATATATATATATATATATATATATATATATTCTTTTTATTTAAAGTCTTATTTAGAGAGAGAGAGAGAGAGAGAGAGGTAACGTCCTTGAGGATAGCAGCTCGTCTACGCTCCGCTCAGTGATCAGCGTTAGAATGTAATTCCTCATTTCTTTAAAAAAAAAAAAAAAAAAAAAAAAACAGAAACTTTATTTAGGGGGCTTGCTGGAAACAAACTACAATGGAGGAAAGAACAATATGTCTGCTATATGACCCACCCAGTTAAATTTTCAAGAAGCAAACGCAAGTTGGAAAATACGAGGAAGATAAATTTTCATTTATATACGTTTTATGGTAATTTCTGCCACGCCTTCCTCTATTCATCAAACGTCACTGACACTTATTCCCTTTATTTTTTACTTTACAGAATCTTTTGTAGGGCAAGACTCTAGAGGATATGTGCTTTCATAAATTTTATAATGCTTTGCTTATCATAGAGACATAAAAAAAAAATAATAATAATAATAAAAGTAAATAAATTAATTAATTTAAAAAATCAAAATAAATAGATATATAAATTAATTAATTAATCAAATAAATTTCTATGCTTCACCTTTATAGCATTCGTATGAATGTCAAAACAAAACAAAAAATATAAATATAAATATTAACATGAAAAAAAAAAATTACTAAATATATGAAAAATAGCATTACTACTACTACTACTACTACTACTACTACTGCTACTACTACTACTATTTTTTTTTTTTTTTTATGTAGGAAGGACACTGGCCAAGGGCAACAAAAATGTAATAAAAAAAATGCCCACTGAAATGCCAGTCCCATACAGGGGTCAAAGCAGTGGTCAAAAAATGATGAATAAGTGTCTTGAAACCTCCCTCTTGAAGGAATTCAAGTCATAGGAAGGTGGAAATACGGAAGCAGGCAGGGAGTTCCAGAGTTTACCAGAGAAAGGGATGAATGATTGAGAATACTAGTTAACTCTTGCGTTAGAGAAGTGGACAGAATAGAGGTGAGAGAAAGAAGAAAGTCTTGTGCAGCGAGGCCACGGAAGGAGGGGAGGCATGCAGTTAGCAAGATCAGAAGAGCAGTTAGCATGAAAATAGCGGTAGAAGACAGCTAGATATGCAACATTGCGGCGGTGAGAGAGAAGCTGAAGACAGTCAGTTAGAGGAGAGGAGTTGATGAGACGAAAAGCTTTTGATTCCACCCTGTCTAGAAAAGCAGTATGAGTGGAACCCCCCTCAGACATGTGAAGCATACTCCATACATGGACGGATAAGGCCCTTGTACAGAGTTAGCAGCTGGGGGGGTGAGAAAAACTGGCGGAGACGTCTCAGAACACCTAACTTCATAAAAGCTGTTTTAGCTAGAGATGAGATGTGAAGTTTCCAGTTCAGATTATAAGTAAAGGACAGACCGAGGATGTTCAATGTAGAAGAGGGGGACAGTTGAGTGTCATTGAAGAAGAGGGGATAGTTGTCTGGAAGGTTGTGTCGAGTTAATAGATGGAGGAATTGATTATTTGAGGCATTGAACAATATCAAGTTTGTTCTGCCCCAATGAGAAATTTTAGAAAGATCAGAAGTCAGGCGTTCTGTGGCTTCCCTGCGTGATATGTTTACCTCCTGAAGGGTTGGACGTCTATGAAAAGACGTGGAAAAGTGCAGGGTGGTATCTTCAGCGTAGGAGTGGATAGGACAAGAAGTTTGGTTTAGAAGATCATTAATGAATAATAAGAAGAGAGTGGGTGACAGGACAGAACCCTGAGGAACACCACTGTTAATTGATTTAGGAGAAGAACAGTGACCGTCTACCACAGCAGCAATAGAACGGTCAAAAAGGAAACTTGAGATGAAGTAAACAGAGAGAAGGATAGAAACCGTAGGAGGGTAGTTTGGAAATCAAAGCTTT
>NW_026973733.1:362500-367500 GCF_035594125.1 Scylla paramamosain
CCTGACTAAATAATAATAATAATAATAACAAATAACTAACTCGAAAATAAATACACTACTTGCTTATTATTGATATACCAGTATAGTCTACACAACTCTCTAGATGTTTGAACGTGTGGCTCCGAAGAGGAGCCGGATTGATGGTGATATTGGCTGAAGGGGAGGGAGGCCCTTTATTTACTTCTTCTCAGTCTTCTTGGGAAGGAGCACGGCCTGAATGTTGGGCAGCACGCCACCCTGTGCAATGGTGACTCCGGAGAGGAGCTTGTTAAGTTCCTCGTCGTTGCGGATGGCCAGCTGCAGGTGACGTGGGATGATGCGAGTCTTCTTGTTGTCACGGGCGGCATTGCCGGCAAGCTCAAGGACTTCAGCAGCCAGGTACTCCATAACTGCCGCAAGGTACACGGGGGCACCAGCACCCACGCGCTCGGCGTAGTTGCCTTTCCTTAGAAGGCGATGAATCCTGCCGACCGGGAACTGGAGTCCAGCACGACTGGAACGGGACTTTGACTTTCCCTTCACCTTTCCTCCCTTGCCGCGTCCAGACATGATAATGGATGTTGTGGTAGTAGTAGTAGTAGTAGTAGTTGTTGTTGTTGGTGATAAATGAGGAGCGCGAGTACTCTAACCTCGTCGGTAGCTCTGCGAGCAAGTAGTGAATTTTGGGAAAAACGGCTATATATACGCGAGATCAGATCGGCCCAGAGCGCGTCTGGACCAATCAGGACGCTCGCTGAGGTGGCGACTCCTGATCCTGAGTAGGCACGCTAATATATATACCACTTTTCAACTGAGAAAACGCACACTCGTTCTCACAGCAGTACGGCGACACTATGCCTCCCAAAGCATCAGGAAAGGCTGCCAAGAAAGCTGGCAAGGCACAGAAGGCCATTGCCAAGGGCGACAAGAAGAAGAAGCGCAGGAGGAAGGAGAGCTACTCCATCTACATCTACAAGGTGCTCAAGCAAGTCCACCCAGACACTGGCGTGTCCTCCAAGGCCATGTCAATCATGAACTCGTTCGTGAATGACATTTTCGAGCGCATCGCTGCCGAGGCATCCCGCCTGGCACACTATAACAAGCGCTCCACCATCACCAGCCGGGAAATCCAGACCGCTGTCCGTCTTCTTCTGCCTGGTGAACTGGCAAAACACGCTGTTTCTGAAGGCACCAAGGCTGTTACCAAGTATACCTCCTCCAAGTAAACAGGCGGCCAGTATACTGCTGCCAGTATAAAATAATACCCGGCTCCATTGGAGCCACACTTGAAAAGGAAAAAAGATACGATATAGACAAATGCATTATTATTATAATTATTGTTATTATTATTAATATTATTATTATTATTATTTTTATTATTATTATTATTATTATTATTATTATTATTATTATTATTATTATTATCATTATTAATAATATTAATATTGTTGTTTTTATTATGATTATTATTATAATAATTATTGTATCATTATTATTATTATTATTATTATTATTATTATTATTATTATTATTATTATTATTATGCTTATTATTATCGTGATTATTATTCTGTGGAGATAAAGAAAAGATAAAAAAAAAATAGAGATAAAGAAAGATAAAAATTCTCCCAAGTGAAAGAGATATGGCCATGGAAGAGGGAATAATAATAATAATATAAAAAAAAAAAAAGGGGGGAAGGATATTGAGTTGAAAGTCGATACCTGATACTGAAAGATGGAAAATAAATATTTTCTTCCACAAAACCAAACAGATTGTCTATGAAAATTCTTTAATGAAAGAGATGTTTGGCCCTAAAAAGGGCCTAGATATTGCTGTTATGAAGATCATTCGTGGATGACTTCTTAGGCACGCTCGCCACGGATGCGACGAGCCAGTTGGATGTCCTTTGGCATGATAGTCACGCGCTTGGCATGGATGGCGCACAGGTTGGTATCCTCAAACAGACCCACGAGGTAAGCCTCGGAAGCTTCCTGGAGAGCCATGACAGCAGAGGACTGGAAGCGGAGGTCAGTCTTGAAATCCTGAGCAATTTCACGCACCAGGCGCTGGAAAGGCAGTTTCCTGATAAGCAGCTCAGTGCTCTTCTGATAACGGCGGATCTCACGGAGAGCAACGGTTCCAGGCCTGTAACGGTGGGGTTTCTTGACACCTCCAGTGGCTGGAGCAGACTTGCGAGCTGCCTTTGTAGCAAGCTGCTTGCGGGGCGCCTTGCCACCAGTGGACTTGCGAGCCGTTTGCTTGGTACGTGCCATAGTTGTGGTAACAACAACTCACAACGAACACTCAGCTGAGTCTGCCCGCGCTTCCCACAAAATCCCTTTATATATGAATCGGGTGGGCCCGACGACTCCAACCCTGCCTTGTGATTGGTCAGAAACGTCCAGTGAGGCTCATCGCCCACGCAGTCACCGCATGAAAGATGTGATCATTATTGTTAGTCTAATTCATTTTGTTCTTATTCTTATTCTTATTCTTATTCTTTCTTCCCTCATTCATAACAAATCTTGGAAAATATACAGCAGAACTGACATGTCATTTAAAATTCTAAGACAATTAGCAAGAAAGTTGTGATATTCTTATTTTTTTCATTCTTTTTATTCTATTTTTTTCTTATTCTTGTCATAATTAATATTGTTATCTTTATTATTTTCATTTTTTTTTATTATTCTTCCTTATCTTATTCTTATTTATCCTACTTTTAGAGAGATGAGGCTTGTGCGGTCACCCATCCAAGTTCTGCCCGGACCCCCTGCTTAACCTTGCTGATCCCGCCGTCAGCTGATTGGTCAAGAGCGGAGAACAAGGTGTTGGGAGGGCTTATTTCTCTTATTCTTATTCTTTCCTGTATTGTTGTTGCATTGTTGTGCTGAAAATGTTGGAAAATATGCACTAAAATTAACCCTTCATTCATAATTCTACGACAATTAGCAAGAGAGATATATTATTACTTTTTTCCCTTATTTTTGTTCTTTTTATTCTTAATCTTCTTTTTTTTATTATAGTTGTTATTGTTATTTTATTATTTTCGTTTTTCGTTCATTCTCCTCATTCTTATTGCTATTTTTTTCTATTCTCAGAGAGATGAGGCTTTTGTGGTCACCCATCCAAGTTCTTCCCGGACCCCCTGCTTAACTGCGCTGATCCCGCCGTTAGCTAATTGGCCAAGACCGGAGAACTAGGTGTTGGGAGGCCTTCTTTCTATTATTCTTATTCTTTCTTCCCCCATTCATATCGTTGTATTGGAAATGTTGGAAAATATACAAAAGAATTCACCCTTCTATGACAATTAGGAAGAAAGACATGGGATGCTTTCTTTCTTTTTTTTTATATTCCTTTATTGTAATTTTTCTTATTCTTGTTATAATAATTCTTACTGTTATCTTTATTACTTAAAATTTTCGTTCATTCTCCCTATTCTTATTCTTATTTTTTTTATTTATTTATTTTTTTTCAGACAGATGAGGCTTGTGTAGTCACCCATCCAAGTATTGCCCGAAACCCCTGCGTAATCTCGACGATTTCATTTGACAATACCTATTTACTTATTTATTTATTATTATATTTATTAAAAAAAAAAAAGAAGAAAAGAAGATGAAGAATAAGGTATGTAATCGAAATACTCTCTCTATACTGTAGCAATAGTTTAGCTGGATGTACTTGTATTGTGTCAAAAATACTTGCAATATCTGCAATTGTAACCTGCAGTGTCGGCATAATGCATAATTAAGCAATGAAAAGAAAAATTAATAAAAGAATAAATGAAAAAAAGAAAGAAAAAAAGATACAATTAACAATTAAATATATTAGCTACCCCTCTACGTTTCTTTATCACTGCAGAAAAATGGAAACATTTTAACGTAGACTTGTCAAAATTCAACTGAAATTAAGGGTTAAATAAGGATTGTCACCCCTTCCCCAGAGGATATTCATTGTCTTTTAATATATATATATATATATATATATATATATATATATATATATATATATATATATATATATATATATATATATATATATATATATATATATATATATATATATATATATATATATATATTCTTTTTATTTAAAGTCTTATTTAGAGAGAGAGAGAGAGAGAGAGAGAGGTAACGTCCTTGAGGATAGCAGCTCGTCTACGCTCCGCTCAGTGATCAGCGTTAGAATGTAATTCCTCATTTCTTTAAAAAAAAAAAAAAAAAAAAAAAAACAGAAACTTTATTTAGGGGGCTTGCTGGAAACAAACTACAATGGAGGAAAGAACAATATGTCTGCTATATGACCCACCCAGTTAAATTTTCAAGAAGCAAACGCAAGTTGGAAAATACGAGGAAGATAAATTTTCATTTATATACGTTTTATGGTAATTTCTGCCACGCCTTCCTCTATTCATCAAACGTCACTGACACTTATTCCCTTTATTTTTTACTTTACAGAATCTTTTGTAGGGCAAGACTCTAGAGGATATGTGCTTTCATAAATTCTATAATGCTTTGCTTATCATAGAGACATAAAAAAAAAAAATAATAATAATAAAAATAAATAAATTAATTAATTTAAAAAATCAAAATAAATAGATATATAAATTAATTAATCAATCAAATAAATTTCTATGCTTCACCTTTATAGCATTCGTATGAATGTCAAAACAAAACAAAAAATATAAATATAAATAATAATATGAAAAAAAAAAATTACTAAATATATGAAAAATAGCATTACTACTACTACTACTACTACTACTACTACTGCTACTACTACTACTATTTTTTTTTTTTTTTTTATGTAGGAAGGACACTGGCCAAGGGCAACAAAAATGTAATAAAAAAAATGCCCACTGAAATGCCAGTCCCATACAGGGGTCAAAGCAGTGGTCAAAAAATGATGAATAAGTGTCTTGAAACCTCCCTCTTGAAGGAATTCAAGTCATAGGAAGGTGGAAATACGGAAGCAGGCAGGGAGTTCCAGAGTTTACCAGAGAAAGGGATGAATGATTGAGAATA
>NW_026973733.1:372500-385000 GCF_035594125.1 Scylla paramamosain
TACCGCGCGACAAAAATTTTGAGGCACATTCGTGAGCTTCCTGTTAGACCGTTCGGACGTCGTACTAGCAGCTCTCATCACCATGACTGGCCGCGGCAAGGGAGGCAAGGGTCTTGGAAAGGGAGGCGCCAAGCGTCACCGTAAGGTTCTGCGTGATAACATCCAGGGAATCACCAAGCCTGCTATCCGTCGTCTAGCTCGCCGAGGTGGCGTCAAGCGCATCTCTGGTCTCATCTACGAGGAGACTCGTGGGGTGCTCAAGGTGTTCCTTGAGAACGTTATCAGGGATGCTGTCACCTATACCGAGCACGCCAAGCGTAAGACCGTTACTGCCATGGACGTTGTCTACGCCCTCAAGCGTCAGGGCCGTACCCTGTACGGATTTGGTGGTTAAATCGCTCCATTATTGAGATGGTGCCAGCTATTCAGCTTGCATTATCATCATTGAATAACATCATCTCCCGGACCTTTTTAAGGTCCACAAACATGAAAAGAAAGAAGGACCATAGACTACTATTATTACTACTACTTTCTCATAACCATGTTCACTATCACTATCTGAGCTAAGAAAAGAAACCATTATTAATTATAACCATCTTTCTCACTTCATCAGGTCTTCTCCAAGTATTATTATTATTATCATTATTATTATTATTATTATTATTATTATTATTATTATTATTATTATTATTATTATTATTATTATTATTATTATTATTATTATCATTGACTTATTTCAATGATCACGCCCCTCATCGTTCTCAGTTTCTCATAAAACAAAATATACATTGAGATGAAAAAGACGCTCAACATATCACAATAGGCAACACATCTAATCAACTCTCCACTGTGACACACAGCAGGTACATTAGTAGAAATATAGTATACATATTTATTCTCGGTCACTTGCGTGCCTGACTAAATAATAATAATAATAATAACAAATAACTAACTCGAAAATAAATACACTACTTGCTTATTATTGATATACCAGTATAGTCTACACAACTCTCTAGACGTTTGAACGTGTGGCTCCGAAGAGGAGCCGGATTGATGGTGATATTGGCTGAAGGGGAGGGAGGCCCTTTATTTACTTCTTCTCAGTCTTCTTGGGAAGGAGCACGGCCTGAATGTTGGGCAGCACGCCACCCTGTGCAATGGTGACTCCGGAGAGGAGCTTGTTAAGTTCCTCGTCGTTGCGGATGGCCAGCTGCAGGTGACGTGGGATGATGCGAGTCTTCTTGTTGTCACGGGCGGCATTGCCGGCAAGCTCAAGGACTTCAGCAGCCAGGTACTCCATAACTGCCGCAAGGTACACGGGGGCACCAGCACCCACGCGCTCGGCGTAGTTGCCTTTCCTTAGAAGGCGATGAATCCTGCCGACCGGGAACTGGAGTCCAGCACGACTGGAACGGGACTTTGACTTTCCCTTCACCTTTCCTCCCTTGCCGCGTCCAGACATGATAATGGATGTTGTGGTAGTAGTAGTAGTAGTAGTAGTTGTTGTTGTTGGTGATAAATGAGGAGCGCGAGTACTCTAACCTCGTCGGTAGCTCTGCGAGCAAGTAGTGAATTTTGGGAAAAACGGCTATATATACGCGAGATCAGATCGGCCCAGAGCGCGTCTGGACCAATCAGGACGCTCGCTGAGGTGGCGACTCCTGATCCTGAGTAGGCACGCTAATATATATACCACTTTTCAACTGAGAAAACGCACACTCGTTCTCACAGCAGTACGGCGACACTATGCCTCCCAAAGCATCAGGAAAGGCTGCCAAGAAAGCTGGCAAGGCACAGAAGGCCATTGCCAAGGGCGACAAGAAGAAGAAGCGCAGGAGGAAGGAGAGCTACTCCATCTACATCTACAAGGTGCTCAAGCAAGTCCACCCAGACACTGGCGTGTCCTCCAAGGCCATGTCAATCATGAACTCGTTCGTGAATGACATTTTCGAGCGCATCGCTGCCGAGGCATCCCGCCTGGCACACTATAACAAGCGCTCCACCATCACCAGCCGGGAAATCCAGACCGCTGTCCGTCTTCTTCTGCCTGGTGAACTGGCAAAACACGCTGTTTCTGAAGGCACCAAGGCTGTTACCAAGTATACCTCCTCCAAGTAAACAGGCGGCCAGTATACTGCTGCCAGTATAAAATAATACCCGGCTCCATTGGAGCCACACTTGAAAAGGAAAAAAGATACGATATAGACAAATGCATTATTATTATAATTATTGTTATTATTATTAATATTATTATTATTATTATTTTTATTATTATTATTATTATTATTATTATTATTATTATTATCATTATTAATAATATTAATATTGTTGTTTTTATTATGATTATTATTATAATAATTATTGTATCATTATTATTATTATTATTATTATTATTATTATTATTATTATTATTATTATTATGCTTATTATTATCGTGATTATTATTCTGTGGAGATAAAGAAAAGATAAAAAAAAAATAGAGATAAAGAAAGATAAAAATTCTCCCAAGTGAAAGAGATATGGCCATGGAAGAGGGAATAATAATAATAATATAAAAAAAAAAAAAGGGGGGAAGGATATTGAGTTGAAAGTCGATACCTGATACTGAAAGATGGAAAATAAATATTTTCTTCCACAAAACCAAACAGATTGTCTATGAAAATTCTTTAATGAAAGAGATGTTTGGCCCTAAAAAGGGCCTAGATATTGCTGTTATGAAGATCATTCGTGGATGACTTCTTAGGCACGCTCGCCACGGATGCGACGAGCCAGTTGGATGTCCTTTGGCATGATAGTCACGCGCTTGGCATGGATGGCGCACAGGTTGGTATCCTCAAACAGACCCACGAGGTAAGCCTCGGAAGCTTCCTGGAGAGCCATGACAGCAGAGGACTGGAAGCGGAGGTCAGTCTTGAAATCCTGAGCAATTTCACGCACCAGGCGCTGGAAAGGCAGTTTCCTGATAAGCAGCTCAGTGCTCTTCTGATAACGGCGGATCTCACGGAGAGCAACGGTTCCAGGCCTGTAACGGTGGGGTTTCTTGACACCTCCAGTGGCTGGAGCAGACTTGCGAGCTGCCTTTGTAGCAAGCTGCTTGCGGGGCGCCTTGCCACCAGTGGACTTGCGAGCCGTTTGCTTGGTACGTGCCATAGTTGTGGTAACAACAACTCACAACGAACACTCAGCTGAGTCTGCCCGCGCTTCTTTTTTTTTTTTTTTTTTTTTTTTTTTTTTTTTTTTTTTTTTTTTTTTTTTTTTTTTTAAAGATTTATTCAGGAGTACAGACAAGTATATTTCAAGGAAACAAAAAAGCTTATAAATAATATTTACATGACAAATTACTCCCGAAACGGGCCATTGCCGTTGGCGGCCCGTAGCTAAAAACTATGAGGTGAGCCATAGCATGTGTCCCTCTCCTATCTCTAGCTAAGCTAAGTCAGCGTGGTGGCGGGTATTGTTGGATTGTATTCGTGAGAATGTCCATGTGGCTAGAGAAGAGTGTTTTCAGCATTCTCACAGCTGTGCCCCTTGCTTCAATCTCTTGTGGGTTCATGTGGTGTGTAGATAGCTGGTGGCGGAGTTGTTCCGTCTTGTCACATTGCAGCACCCAGTGTAGTAGCGGTTCTTCCTGATGGACCCCACAGTGGGCACACGGCCGTACTTCTTGTTGACGTATTCTCCAGTTGCACACGTATCCGAGTCTTAACCGGTGAAGATGTACTCGTAGTGTCCTCGGCGTACCTCTCGGAATCCTAAGTCTCTTGCCGTCCGTCACTCCTCTGTACCATTGACAGCTCCTGGATCCTTCTGCAGCATACGTCCTGTTTCTGTTTGTCGTAATAGTAGTCTCTCGTCGTCGTGCAGCCATCTTCATTGCCGAGAGTGAAGGCTGGACATGTGTTGCGACTTCAGCAAGGAGCGCCGCTGTCTTCGCTGCCATGTCGGCTGACTCGTTCCCATGAATCCCTACGTGGCTCGGAATCCAATTAATGGTGACAGTTTTCCTTTGACGCTGCAGTTCCCGGATGTTCCTCTTGACGGAGGTAGTGAGCCGAATGTTGTCCTTTAGGTTCCTTGCTTGGAGAGCCTCCATTGCTGACTGTGAGTCGGTGTGTATGATTATGTCGGTGTTGGGTAGTGTAGTAGCGTGAGCCGTGGCTTGCTGTATAGCTACCATCTCTGCCTGCATACTGCTGCAGCCATCAGAAAGTCTTGTTAGGAACTGTTCTCCGTTGTAGATGAAGGCAGCTCCGCTTCTGCCATCTTCGTCCACTGACCCATCAGTGTAGAAAACGGCAGCGTCGTTAATTGTCAGCCTGGCTATCTGGAGCTCGCCGTGTATTCGTCTTCTTACAGTGTCGTCTCTGGGAGCCTCAGGGAGCTTGCAGCTGTAGACCGTATGGTTCTCTGTCCAAGGAGGTGGTTCTGTATAACCTTCGCATGCAGTATCTTCATCCAGTGCTCCGACGTATCTTAGTCCTGAGGATGACAATGCTATGTTGGCCTTGCGAGTCCACCTGGTGGTGTCGAACTGCTCTCCCTGGGCTGCTGCGGTTCTAAGCCTGGATCGTGTCAGTGGGTAACCAGGTGTGGTGAGAAGCTTCGCTGTGGCTACTGCAACATTCTTAGTGATCCTTGCTTCTACGGGCGCTATGCCCGTCTCCACTTGTAGATTACTAAGTTTCGTCCATATAGGAGCTCCAACAATAAGGCGCATGGCCTTATTCTGCTGTACTTGTAAGGCATGTAGTTCTGTGGGATTCAACCCGACCAGAGCAATGGAGGAATAATCGATTAAGGACCGTACTGCATGGACATAGTAAGATCGTAAGACATCATAGTCGGCTCCGGAAGATAGTGCAGTCATGCCTTTCATCGCATTGATCCTTGTGTCCATTCTTTCCTTTAGGTACTCGACCTGGGGCTTGAAGGAGAGTCTGTAGTCGAAGTGGATTCCAAGGCACTGATGTTTCTGGACCCACTCGATGTCAGTGTCCTGGATCCGTAGATTTCCCTCAGGTATCCTCCTCTCCTTGATAAGCATGGCTTTAGTCTTAAGGGGGTTAATCTTGAGGCCGAGTTCTGTACACATCTGCTCGATTTTCAGCAGAGCCACCTGAGCTTTGCGGTGTTTGGCATTCCCTTGTGAAATCAACTGGAGATCGTCGGCATAGCAGAGGAGTTTAACCCCTCTCTCAAAGTCTATGCTGACCAACCTTTCCATGACTAGGTTAAATAGTATTGGGGACAGAATCCCTCCCTGCGGGGTGCCATTTTCTAGAGAGTATTGAAGGGACGTCTTCCCTTGGAATGTGACTCGTAGATGTCTTCCAGTGATATAACCTTGGATCCATTTCAGTAGTCTTCCTTGTACCCCTTTAAGTGCGAGCGTCTCTAGGATGGTCATTGGGTTTACCAACTCAAACGCTTTTTCCAGATCAAGAAAGACTACCACGGAAGGGTGCCCATCTACCGTGCTCAGGAGCCCTGCTAGATTCTCTGTCGTGCCGACACCTCTTCTGTAAGCGAAGAGATGAGGGTGCAGCTGGCCGACCTGGTGTTCCAGCCGTCTTCGGACAAGCTTCTCTGCTGTCTTTCCCAAGCAGCTGAGGAGATGAATAGGCCTCGGGTTGCCGGGGTCCTTTGGTTTAGGAATGGGGGTCACATTGGCAGTTTTCCATGTATCTGGTAACTGGCCTTGTCTCCAGGTGGCGTTTATTAGGGCCAGTAGCATAGTCTTGGCTGCTTCCCCGCTGTTCTTGATCATCAGATATGTCAGCCGGTCGTCTCCCGGTGCTGTGTCCTTTCCTGTCTTCTCAACATAGAGAAGTTCATGGAGAGTGAAGTTGACATCGGAAGGGCTGGGTTGCTGACAAGCTGTTGCTATGGTGTTGCGTCTGGCAAGGAGCCTGTCGTCTTGCCTCCTTCTGGTGTTGGTCGGTAGTTGTGCTGACGACGCGCGATCTCTGAACAGTGTAGCTAGTCTTTCCGCCTCAACTTGTGGGGTTGGGTGGAGGGGAGCTCTTGTTCTTGTTTTTCCGGTGACTCTGCGGATGTGGTCCCATAAACGAGCCAGAGACGTGTGTGCATTTAACTGGGAACACCACTCCAACCATTTCTCGCGTCTTATTTCCTTTAGTCGTCTGTCGGAGCTTCTTACTGCGGCTTGTAAAAGTTCTTTATTGTCTTCAGTCCTTTGCCTCCGAAACCGTTTCCTGGCTGAGTTGACCCTTGCATATAGTTCTTTGACCTCGTCGTCATAAAACCAGTGGTCCTTGTAGTGGCGGTTGCTGTGAGAAGACACTGGGCAAGCTTTGTCCAGTGCCGCATGAAAGGCTTGGACGAGGTTCTTCTCAGCTTCATTTATGTCGTCCGGAGTTATATACGTTTCACTCCAGGTGTCCAGATCTTGTTGGAATGTAGGCCAGTTGATGTGTTTGATGTTCCACTTGGGCGGGGGAAGCGTAAGATACTCCGGGGCAGAATCTTCAAGGGTGATATTAACGGCAAAGTGGTCGCTTGTAAGGGTGGGGTGAACGCTCCACTGAATTTTTGGGTACAGGTCCGTCGATACAAGCGTTAGGTCTAACGTTCCTCCTTGTATATGGGTTGCTTCTGGTCCAGTCGCCAGGGTGACTTCGGGTATGTGTTCGAGCAGGCTGACGATTTGTCTTCCAGCAGCGTTTATCTTCCCCAAGTTCGGGTTAAACTGTGGGTGGTGAGCGTTGAAGTCGCCACCTATCAGGACAGTGTCATAGTAAACTGTGCTTAGCAGCTCGCTAGCGATGAAGTCCGTATTTGCCTTACGGTATACATTGTAGATTGCTAGCTCGTTGTTCCGTGTCGTTACTCGTACTCCCAGTACCTCGTTTCCTTCTCCACAGTCAGGTGTGTCAGCTATTTTGATTGCTGGGAGCGTGTTCTTTACCAGTGTGGCGAGGCCGTTGGTTCCTCCTGTCTGTGGTGTGAGGAAGACTTGGTAACCTGAGAGTCGGAAGATGGTGTTGGGCATTTTAGTTTCTTGTAGGAGAAAAATGTCAACATCCTCTGCCTCTGCTGCTGCCCTGATGTGGTGTGTTTTACTACGCAGCCCACATATGTTCCATTGTATTATCTTAAGGTTGTCCTTTTCTGCCATGTTGGGTGTTATTTCTTTCCAGTAGCTGTTTTGAGATGATGTTCTCTTGCCCCGTCTTGCTGCGGGTGACTGGCGCTTTAGGTGAGGCATGCTGTCCTGCGTAGCTAGGGCTGGCCTGAGCTACAACATGTCGTCTGCCCTCATCGTTCCTTCGTCCCTTTCGGCCGGTTAGTTGCTCGCTTTTTCCTGTAACGCCGCTCTCGTTGCTCAGGGTTTCGTCTCCACTCTTGTCTGCGCTGTTTGTCTCGTCCTCATGGTCTTCATTAGTTGTGTCAATATCTACCTCTTCGGCTTCTGGGTCTTCCTCATCTTCTGTTTCTTGAGTGTCAAGGTGTGTGGTGGTGGTGCTTGCCCGAAAAGTGGCTTCAATTAATGTAGTAATCTGAGTTTTTATGGCATCTCTGTTGGCCTGTGGATGAAGTATGGAGATAAGGCCTTCAAGGAGCGTGTGTAAGCACGCCGGCGTTATCTCAAGCGTTTCACATGTGTCTTTAGCTGTGTGGTTGCTGGCTGTGGTGGTCGTATCTTTTTCAGTTGTCTGCGTAGCGGCTTCTGTTGTATGTAATTCCTTATGCGAAAGTGTTGCTGGCGGTGGCGATACAGGCTGCGAAGTCGTAGTCTGGGGTGCTGGAAAATGCGCCGGGTCATTTAGACTAGGCGCTGGCTGGACTTGAAGGTTTGGAGGTTCGGGTTGATTATGAGGAATGCCCATTTTGTCCCTAATTGCCTTTTTCCTAGCAGGACAGTGCAGGCTCCAGGCAGGATGACTACGTTGACAATTTGGGCACCTGACATCAGCCGAGATGTGATTTTCTCTCTTGTTCCTGAAGCATTCCTCGGATTGGTGGCGGCCGCCACAGACTGCGCACGAGAACGGCCTGGTGCAAGTAGTTTGGTGGTGGCCGAAGTGTTGGCACCTGAAGCACCGAATAGGGTCAGGAGTGTATGGGCGTAATTTGTATTTCCCGTACCACCCTAGGTCGACAGTGCTGTCAGGAAAGGTTCCTGTAGCTTTGATAAGTACCTGTCTGGTTTCTACAGTCCTCTCCAGGTGTCTGTCTTTGAGCGTGAACCGCTCAGCCTCCAAGACTTGCGGATGCTGGGTCAACAGGTGAGGCTCCAGCCCGAGGGGGAACTTCATTACCACCCATCGTTTCTGTCTTTCCTCCGGGTCGAGAGCTTCAATCCGAACCGCCTTGTTGTGGATGGTCTTGGTGTTGCTAAGGAGTGTAGCAGCCTCGTCGGTTAGTGCAGTGATGATCACTTCCCGCTTCACGTTGGGACGTACCTTAAGGCGAAGTGTAGGATGTGCTCGCGCCAAGGCATCTACGACGTCAAATCCTGTCCGGTAGTGTTCGTTTGGAAGCGCTTTGAATTTGCGCCATGGCTGCCCCATCTGATCCGGCTGGATGTTGATGTCTTCTCCTAGGGCAAGCTGCTGTTGTCGTCGCCGCTCCCTTGCTTCCTTTCTGCGGTTCTTCGTACGTTCCTCCCGTCCTGTCTGGAAGTCGTCCTCTTGGTCCTCGGGTTGTGGTCCGTCCCTCGGTCCTGGGTCGTCCTCGCGGTCCTCGTTGGTGGCCATCCTGAAGTCCATGATACCAACCACGTACTCCCTAGAAGCCCCTCTCCGGCTACGCGGGGAGATGCACGCCATTAGTTGCTACCATGGTGTAGGTGTTACGCATCTCAGCTTGTCCAGTTCACCTCTCACCCTAGCTGCACCTCCCTGCTACGCAGGGAGATGCATGTCCTATGGCCTAGCTCTAAGAGCAGCCGCCTAAAGTTCCTATGTACCTAGACCCTTCTGTAGGGACTAGCTCAGGGGAAGAGTTCCCTAACTACCTAAGTGCACTATACCAGGGTCGGGTTTCTGAGGCCTCACTGGCCGACACTCAGGAAACCCCTGGTGGATTGGAGGTTCACAGCCGGGCTACTAATCCGGACAGCTTCACTCCTTTCCAGTGCGAAGGGGAAAAAAGCTGATAGAAGGATAGGTTAGGTCTACCAAGGGGCGGCAAAAGTTGAGGGCGTCCTGTCGGGTTACCTCAGACTTCCAGCAGGCAAGCAACTCAGTAGTTCTCACGACACTTGCCCGTGGGGAAATCTGAAGTAACCCTACTCAACTGCCTTTGTCTATTCAGCATCTTTTTAAATGTGGCCGAAGCCTTGTCAAAGAATTATCGACGAGGAGGGGCGGAGGCAGCCTCTCGTCGTCCAGAACACTCGTGCCTTCCTGTTCACAAGTGTCTCCTGTGCCAGGTAAGTATTGCGACCAGCAGCGGTGGCAGAGGAGGTAGGGCCTTCACGATCCCGGTGTCTCCTGTGCCAGGTAAGTATGATTTCTGGGCGAGCGGGGAGCGGTGTTCAGCAACCCAAGCTTATGGATTCCTGTTGAGGAGGAGCAAGTTCCTCCTGCTGTAGGCGCCCTTAGAGGCAGCGGAGGTGTCGGGAAACGACCTGCCTTGCCACAGGATAGTCTGGTGGTAAAGGTACCCGACCTTGAGACCTCTTGACAGCTGCTACGGCGTCGTCGATGTCTTCTGCCTCTTCTGCGGCGTCTTCTTTCTTGGAAGGAGGAGGAGAGGAGGAGAGATGTTCTCTCTTCGGCGAGCTGCTTTGGTGTTGTCTGTCGCCCGCGCTTCCCACAAAATCCCTTTATATATGAATCGGGTGGGCCCGACGACTCCAACCCTGCCTTGTGATTGGTCAGAAACGTCCAGTGAGGCTCATCGCCCACGCAGTCACCGCATGAAAGATGTGATCATTATTGTTAGTCTAATTCATTTTGTTCTTATTCTTATTCTTATTCTTATTCTTTCTTCCCTCATTCATAACAAATCTTGGAAAATATACAGCAGAACTGACATGTCATTTAAAATTCTAAGACAATTAGCAAGAAAGTTGTGATATTCTTATTTTTTTCATTCTTTTTATTCTATTTTTTTCTTATTCTTGTCATAATTAATATTGTTATCTTTATTATTTTCATTTTTTTTTATTATTCTTCCTTATCTTATTCTTATTTATCCTACTTTTAGAGAGATGAGGCTTGTGCGGTCACCCATCCAAGTTCTGCCCGGACCCCCTGCTTAACCTTGCTGATCCCGCCGTCAGCTGATTGGTCAAGAGCGGAGAACAAGGTGTTGGGAGGGCTTATTTCTCTTATTCTTATTCTTTCCTGTATTGTTGTTGCATTGTTGTGCTGAAAATGTTGGAAAATATGCACTAAAATTAACCCTTCATTCATAATTCTACGACAATTAGCAAGAGAGATATATTATTACTTTTTTCCCTTATTTTTGTTCTTTTTATTCTTAATCTTCTTTTTTTTATTATAGTTGTTATTGTTATTTTATTATTTTCGTTTTTCGTTCATTCTCCTCATTCTTATTGCTATTTTTTTCTATTCTCAGAGAGATGAGGCTTTTGTGGTCACCCATCCAAGTTCTTCCCGGACCCCCTGCTTAACTGCGCTGATCCCGCCGTTAGCTAATTGGCCAAGACCGGAGAACTAGGTGTTGGGAGGCCTTCTTTCTATTATTCTTATTCTTTCTTCCCCCATTCATATCGTTGTATTGGAAATGTTGGAAAATATACAAAAGAATTCACCCTTCTATGACAATTAGGAAGAAAGACATGGGATGCTTTCTTTCTTTTTTTTTATATTCCTTTATTGTAATTTTTCTTATTCTTGTTATAATAATTCTTACTGTTATCTTTATTACTTAAAATTTTCGTTCATTCTCCCTATTCTTATTCTTATTTTTTTTATTTATTTATTTTTTTTCAGACAGATGAGGCTTGTGTAGTCACCCATCCAAGTATTGCCCGAAACCCCTGCGTAATCTCGACGATTTCATTTGACAATACCTATTTACTTATTTATTTATTATTATATTTATTAAAAAAAAAAAAGAAGAAAAGAAGATGAAGAATAAGGTATGTAATCGAAATACTCTCTCTATACTGTAGCAATAGTTTAGCTGGATGTACTTGTATTGTGTCAAAAATACTTGCAATATCTGCAATTGTAACCTGCAGTGTCGGCATAATGCATAATTAAGCAATGAAAAGAAAAATTAATAAAAGAATAAATGAAAAAAAGAAAGAAAAAAAGATACAATTAACAATTAAATATATTAGCTACCCCTCTACGTTTCTTTATCACTGCAGAAAAATGGAAACATTTTAACGTAGACTTGTCAAAATTCAACTGAAATTAAGGGTTAAATAAGGATTGTCACCCCTTCCCCAGAGGATATTCATTGTCTTTTAATATATATATATATATATATATATATATATATATATATATATATATATATATATATATATATATATATATATATATATATATATATATATATATATATATATATATATATATATTCTTTTTATTTAAAGTCTTATTTAGAGAGAGAGAGAGAGAGAGAGAGAGGTAACGTCCTTGAGGATAGCAGCTCGTCTACGCTCCGCTCAGTGATCAGCGTTAGAATGTAATTCCTCATTTCTTTAAAAAAAAAAAAAAAAAAAAAAAAAACAGAAACTTTATTTAGGGGGCTTGCTGGAAACAAACTACAATGGAGGAAAGAACAATATGTCTGCTATATGACCCACCCAGTTAAATTTTCAAGAAGCAAACGCAAGTTGGAAAATACGAGGAAGATAAATTTTCATTTATATACGTTTTATGGTAATTTCTGCCACGCCTTCCTCTATTCATCAAACGTCACTGACACTTATTCCCTTTATTTTTTACTTTACAGAATCTTTTGTAGGGCAAGACTCTAGAGGATATGTGCTTTCATAAATTCTATAATGCTTTGCTTATCATAGAGACATAAAAAAAAAAAATAATAATAATAAAAATAAATAAATTAATTAATTTAAAAAATCAAAATAAATAGATATATAAATTAATTAATCAATCAAATAAATTTCTATGCTTCACCTTTATAGCATTCGTATGAATGTCAAAACAAAACAAAAAATATAAATATAAATAATAATATGAAAAAAAAAAATTACTAAATATATGAAAAATAGCATTACTACTACTACTACTACTACTACTACTACTGCTACTACTACTACTATTTTTTTTTTTTTTTTTATGTAGGAAGGACACTGGCCAAGGGCAACAAAAATGTAATAAAAAAAATGCCCACTGAAATGCCAGTCCCATACAGGGGTCAAAGCAGTGGTCAAAAAATGATGAATAAGTGTCTTGAAACCTCCCTCTTGAAGGAATTCAAGTCATAGGAAGGTGGAAATACGGAAGCAGGCAGGGAGTTCCAGAGTTTACCAGAGAAAGGGATGAATGATTGAGAATACTAGTTAACTCTTGCGTTAGAGAAGTGGA
>NW_026973733.1:390000-400000 GCF_035594125.1 Scylla paramamosain
CGCGCGACAAAAATTTTGAGGCACATTCGTGAGCTTCCTGTTAGACCGTTCGGACGTCGTACTAGCAGCTCTCATCACCATGACTGGCCGCGGCAAGGGAGGCAAGGGTCTTGGAAAGGGAGGCGCCAAGCGTCACCGTAAGGTTCTGCGTGATAACATCCAGGGAATCACCAAGCCTGCTATCCGTCGTCTAGCTCGCCGAGGTGGCGTCAAGCGCATCTCTGGTCTCATCTACGAGGAGACTCGTGGGGTGCTCAAGGTGTTCCTTGAGAACGTTATCAGGGATGCTGTCACCTATACCGAGCACGCCAAGCGTAAGACCGTTACTGCCATGGACGTTGTCTACGCCCTCAAGCGTCAGGGCCGTACCCTGTACGGATTTGGTGGTTAAATCGCTCCATTATTGAGATGGTGCCAGCTATTCAGCTTGCATTATCATCATTGAATAACATCATCTCCCGGACCTTTTTAAGGTCCACAAACATGAAAAGAAAGAAGGACCATAGACTACTATTATTACTACTACTTTCTCATAACCATGTTCACTATCACTATCTGAGCTAAGAAAAGAAACCATTATTAATTATAACCATCTTTCTCACTTCATCAGGTCTTCTCCAAGTATTATTATTATTATCATTATTATTATTATTATTATTATTATTATTATTATCATTATTATTATTATTATTATTATTATTATTATTATTATTATTATCATTGACTTATTTCAATGATCACGCCCCTCATCGTTCTCAGTTTCTCATAAAACAAAATATACATTGAGATGAAAAAGACGCTCAACATATCACAATAGGCAACACATCTAATCAACTCTCCACTGTGACACACAGCAGGTACATTAGTAGAAATATAGTATACATATTTATTCTCGGTCACTTGCGTGCCTGACTAAATAATAATAATAATAATAACAAATAACTAACTCGAAAATAAATACACTACTTGCTTATTATTGATATACCAGTATAGTCTACACAACTCTCTAGATGTTTGAACGTGTGGCTCCGAAGAGGAGCCGGATTGATGGTGATATTGGCTGAAGGGGAGGGAGGCCCTTTATTTACTTCTTCTCAGTCTTCTTGGGAAGGAGCACGGCCTGAATGTTGGGCAGCACGCCACCCTGTGCAATGGTGACTCCGGAGAGGAGCTTGTTAAGTTCCTCGTCGTTGCGGATGGCCAGCTGCAGGTGACGTGGGATGATGCGAGTCTTCTTGTTGTCACGGGCGGCATTGCCGGCAAGCTCAAGGACTTCAGCAGCCAGGTACTCCATAACTGCCGCAAGGTACACGGGGGCACCAGCACCCACGCGCTCGGCGTAGTTGCCTTTCCTTAGAAGGCGATGAATCCTGCCGACCGGGAACTGGAGTCCAGCACGACTGGAACGGGACTTTGACTTTCCCTTCACCTTTCCTCCCTTGCCGCGTCCAGACATGATAATGGATGTTGTGGTAGTAGTAGTAGTAGTAGTAGTTGTTGTTGTTGGTGATAAATGAGGAGCGCGAGTACTCTAACCTCGTCGGTAGCTCTGCGAGCAAGTAGTGAATTTTGGGAAAAACGGCTATATATACGCGAGATCAGATCGGCCCAGAGCGCGTCTGGACCAATCAGGACGCTCGCTGAGGTGGCGACTCCTGATCCTGAGTAGGCACGCTAATATATATACCACTTTTCAACTGAGAAAACGCACACTCGCCCTGCTTCTGGCGCCGGGGTTAATGTACTTTATGCTGATGATGTTTCTCAGGTTGTGTTCCATCCAGGCCGCTCCAGTATGATGCTGAACGCCCGTACCAGCAGAGAGATCGCCCGCATCAACTCCTTTGAGGAGGAGTGGAGGATCAAGACCAACATGGCCAAGTTCACCGTTGTACCCATTGCCACCAAAACCCCCGCCCCACTGCTGGTGGACGGGGATGACGTCGGCTTCAGGCCCAGGGGCTCTCTCTTGGGCCTGGCCGTCAGCTCAAAGGGGTACACCGCGCACGTGTCCCAGCGCGTGACGCGAGCGAAGGAAGCCCTCGCAAGGCTGTACCGGTTCCGGGACTTGGCCACTGGTCTGAAGCTCCACCTTATCAAAGCCTTAATCTTACCTATCCTTACATATCCCCCTGTTCCCTTGCACGCTCTCTCCACAACAGCCATTAGCAGATTGCAGAGGGTCCAGAACAGCGCTCTACGGTTCGCTCTCGGCACCAGATGGGATGATTTCACCAGCTCGGCCGAGCTTCACGAGGCCGCGTCCCTCCCAGCCCTCAACGTCCGCCTCCACGAGATGGCAGCCAAGGTGTGGCAGCGGATGGACGACGAGGGGTGGGACCAGTACCGGGTGCTACAACTTCTGCACGAGGAAGCCCCTCGCCGTCAGCACGCCTGGTTTCCCAGGAGCCTCCTCAGGCTCGAAAACCCGCCACCAGAGCCCCGATACAGGTGAATGTGTGCTCTCCTTTCCGTTTTGTGAATCTCCTTATGCACTATTGCTTATTGCCTTCATTCCCTATCTCCATCTCCTCCCAACCTTCAGCTCCTCTGTTCCTTTCCTGTGTCCCCTCCCCTACCATCGTCCCTGCTTTCCTGTACACCCGCCTCCTACCCCCCTCCCATATTCCCATCTGCCCTGATCCTTCTGAACTCCCTTTCTCTATCCGTACCATTGATACTCTCAGTGTCCCTTCCCCACAGCACGTTCATCTGCCGCCACTATGTCTACCCCTCTCCTCCTGCTGCTGCCGATGACTGATGAGAGAGCGAGCGCCTCTCCCTTCCACTGCTGATAGTAGTTCCCACCGAGTGACGAAGCAGCGACTCAACCGAGCCAAGCCACTTCCGGGATCTGCCAGGCCTGATGTCACCCCACCGGGTGACACCGACGGCAGACCAGTGGCGGTTCCTTCTGTGTGCCCTCCCCCCTCCCCACTGCGCCCTGAGTTGTTGGGATAACTGCCTTCATCCCAGCAAGGGGTACTCGTCCTCCGGGGTAAGCGTGCGAAGCTCCCGGCAGCGGGGCTGAGCCAGGGCCCACACACTTGAGGGGACGACGGGACACCACCTATCAAGACGAGACTCGCCGCAAGATCTTCTAGATTTTGTGCGATATGTCACTCTCCACCATATGTGACAACATAAATACTACGGTTTCCACCCTTAACTAATTGTACTGCCTATGGATAACCTTTCTTATGTGTATATGTATGTGTGTGTATGTGTGTATGTATATGTGTATATATGTATGTATATGTATATATATGCATATGTGTATATGTATATATGTATGTATTTGTACCTATATTGTAACCCTCCTCACTCTCCTCTATTTCACAGCAGTATGGGTGGTTTTCCTCCGGGAACTCCGGTTTCCACCCGTTCACCTCTCATGTACTGCCCTGTGACAATCACCATCTTAACAGCTGCAGGCCGGTCCGCCCGGCATCTTTTAATCTTCTACTGTATTTCTATTTTTCCTCTCTTTCTCTTACCGTGTGCCAGGCAGGCGCACCTCCCCCCACTCTTTTTGTAACCCATCTTTTCTAAATAAATCTTTGAAATCTTTGAAATCTCGTTCTCACAGCAGTACGGCGACACTATGCCTCCCAAAGCATCAGGAAAGGCTGCCAAGAAAGCTGGCAAGGCACAGAAGGCCATTGCCAAGGGCGACAAGAAGAAGAAGCGCAGGAGGAAGGAGAGCTACTCCATCTACATCTACAAGGTGCTCAAGCAAGTCCACCCAGACACTGGCGTGTCCTCCAAGGCCATGTCAATCATGAACTCGTTCGTGAATGACATTTTCGAGCGCATCGCTGCCGAGGCATCCCGCCTGGCACACTATAACAAGCGCTCCACCATCACCAGCCGGGAAATCCAGACCGCTGTCCGTCTTCTTCTGCCTGGTGAACTGGCAAAACACGCTGTTTCTGAAGGCACCAAGGCTGTTACCAAGTATACCTCCTCAAAGTAAACAGGCGGCCAGTATACTGCTGCCAGTATAAAATAATACCCGGCTCCATTGGAGCCACACTTGAAAAGGAAAAAAGATACGATATAGACAAATGCATTATTATTATAATTATTGTTATTATTATTAATATTATTATTATTATTATTTTTATTATTATTATTATTATTATTATTATTATTATTATTATTATTATTATCATTATTAATAATATTAATATTGTTGTTTTTATTATGATTATTATTATAATAATTATTGTATCATTATTATTATTATTATTATTATTATTATTATTATTATTATTATTATTATTATTATGCTTATTATTATCGTGATTATTATTCTGTGGAGATAAAGAAAAGATAAAAAAAAAATAGAGATAAAGAAAGATAAAAATTCTCCCAAGTGAAAGAGATATGGCCATGGAAGAGGGAATAATAATAATAATATAAAAAAAAAAAAAGGGGGGAAGGATATTGAGTTGAAAGTCGATACCTGATACTGAAAGATGGAAAATAAATATTTTCTTCCACAAAACCAAACAGATTGTCTATGAAAATTCTTTAATGAAAGAGATGTTTGGCCCTAAAAAGGGCCTAGATATTGCTGTTATGAAGATCATTCGTGGATGACTTCTTAGGCACGCTCGCCACGGATGCGACGAGCCAGTTGGATGTCCTTTGGCATGATAGTCACGCGCTTGGCATGGATGGCGCACAGGTTGGTATCCTCAAACAGACCCACGAGGTAAGCCTCGGAAGCTTCCTGGAGAGCCATGACAGCAGAGGACTGGAAGCGGAGGTCAGTCTTGAAATCCTGAGCAATTTCACGCACCAGGCGCTGGAAAGGCAGTTTCCTGATAAGCAGCTCAGTGCTCTTCTGATAACGGCGGATCTCACGGAGAGCAACGGTTCCAGGCCTGTAACGGTGGGGTTTCTTGACACCTCCAGTGGCTGGAGCAGACTTGCGAGCTGCCTTTGTAGCAAGCTGCTTGCGGGGCGCCTTGCCACCAGTGGACTTGCGAGCCGTTTGCTTGGTACGTGCCATAGTTGTGGTAACAACAACTCACAACGAACACTCAGCTGAGTCTGCCCGCGCTTAACATAACATAACAAAGAGAGAAAAGATGGGGAGGGGGAAGTGGGGATAGTGGGAAGAATAGGGGGGTGATAAGAAGGGAATTGTAGTAGGAGAAATAGTCACTGGGGCTTAACCCAGGCGCAATTTCAATGAGGAAGGACATCTTTTTTTTTTTTTTTTTTTTTTTTTTTTTTTTTTTTTTTTTTTTTTTTTTTTTTTTTTTTACGTATTATATTCATGCTAAGATGGCAAGGGGGACAAGGTCTTTATCGGGGAAAGCAGGAGAGTCCGCCACCAACCGAGCAGGCCAAGCCCAACACAGCCACAGCCACGAACGCCGCCCACGCACCCAAAACCCCGGGCCAAACCACGCACAAGTTAGGGGCCAGACTATCCAGAGCCTGCACCATCAGGATGTGAAAGAGGAGTGAAGGACAGTCAGAGTAGAAAGGGTTTTTTTTTTTTTTGCTTTTTATTGGTTCAAAGAAGGACAGAGGAAGAAGTACATCCGTATAGCGGAGGGACCTACAGTTTTACGTGGGTTCCGAACCACGGATAGTAGTAGAGTGATTTGGTGATGGCAGGGATATTTAATGTATGATGTAATGTGGTGGGTGAAAAAGCGGTGTCGGTCCTTTCTGCTCTTGTCCTGTGACTCTTCCTGCAAAAAGGCCAACCTGCTAAAGAAAAGAGAAGTATAAAAAATGTTGTGGTGTTATGTGCATGGGGAGGGTGAGGATGGTTTGTGATAATGATTGACATGATGGTAGGATGTGCAATGACAGAGGCTCGAAAAGGCTCCCTCACCGCAACGAGGGGTCAAATCTAATACCATCTGCTTGCACGCGGTAAGTCGCTGGTGGCGGGGGGTGAATGGGGATTCCTGCATGGATGCTTCCAGGGCCCCGCCCCACCATCTCTTGACTACCTTCCTGCCCAGCCCTTGCCGCACCCAACTACCTCTGTGTGGGGGGTGAAGTGGCTTCCACTGAATGGTGTGGTTACCGTCCCCATCATCAGTACTGGCCGCTCCTTAACTACCTCGGGTAGTTAAGGAGCGGCCAGTACTGATGATGGGGACGGTAACCACACCATTCAGTGGCCCGCGCTTCCCACAAAATCCCTTTATATATGAATCGGGTGGGCCCGACGACTCCAACCCTGCCTTGTGATTGGTCAGAAACGTCCAGTGAGGCTCATCGCCCACGCAGTCACCGCATGAAAGATGTGATCATTATTGTTAGTCTAATTCATTTTGTTCTTATTCTTATTCTTATTCTTATTCTTTCTTCCCTCATTCATAACAAATCTTGGAAAATATACAGCAGAACTGACATGTCATTTAAAATTCTAAGACAATTAGCAAGAAAGTTGTGATATTCTTATTTTTTTCATTCTTTTTATTCTATTTTTTTCTTATTCTTGTCATAATTAATATTGTTATCTTTATTATTTTCATTTTTTTTTATTATTCTTCCTTATCTTATTCTTATTTATCCTACTTTTAGAGAGATGAGGCTTGTGCGGTCACCCATCCAAGTTCTGCCCGGACCCCCTGCTTAACCTTGCTGATCCCGCCGTCAGCTGATTGGTCAAGAGCGGAGAACAAGGTGTTGGGAGGGCTTATTTCTCTTATTCTTATTCTTTCCTGTATTGTTGTTGCATTGTTGTGCTGAAAATGTTGGAAAATATGCACTAAAATTAACCCTTCATTCATAATTCTACGACAATTAGCAAGAGAGATATATTATTACTTTTTTCCCTTATTTTTGTTCTTTTTATTCTTAATCTTCTTTTTTTTATTATAGTTGTTATTGTTATTTTATTATTTTCGTTTTTCGTTCATTCTCCTCATTCTTATTGCTATTTTTTTCTATTCTCAGAGAGATGAGGCTTTTGTGGTCACCCATCCAAGTTCTTCCCGGACCCCCTGCTTAACTGCGCTGATCCCGCCGTTAGCTAATTGGCCAAGACCGGAGAACTAGGTGTTGGGAGGCCTTCTTTCTATTATTCTTATTCTTTCTTCCCCCATTCATATCGTTGTATTGGAAATGTTGGAAAATATACAAAAGAATTCACCCTTCTATGACAATTAGGAAGAAAGACATGGGATGCTTTCTTTCTTTTTTTTTATATTCCTTTATTGTAATTTTTCTTATTCTTGTTATAATAATTCTTACTGTTATCTTTATTACTTAAAATTTTCGTTCATTCTCCCTATTCTTATTCTTATTTTTTTTATTTATTTATTTTTTTTCAGACAGATGAGGCTTGTGTAGTCACCCATCCAAGTATTGCCCGAAACCCCTGCGTAATCTCGACGATTTCATTTGACAATACCTATTTACTTATTTATTTATTATTATATTTATTAAAAAAAAAAAAGAAGAAAAGAAGATGAAGAATAAGGTATGTAATCGAAATACTCTCTCTATACTGTAGCAATAGTTTAGCTGGATGTACTTGTATTGTGTCAAAAATACTTGCAATATCTGCAATTGTAACCTGCAGTGTCGGCATAATGCATAATTAAGCAATGAAAAGAAAAATTAATAAAAGAATAAATGAAAAAAAGAAAGAAAAAAAGATACAATTAACAATTAAATATATTAGCTACCCCTCTACGTTTCTTTATCACTGCAGAAAAATGGAAACATTTTAACGTAGACTTGTCAAAATTCAACTGAAATTAAGGGTTAAATAAGGATTGTCACCCCTTCCCCAGAGGATATTCATTGTCTTTTAATATATATATATATATATATATATATATATATATATATATATATATATATATATATATATATATATATATATATATATATATATATATATATATATATATATATATATATATATATATATATTCTTTTTATTTAAAGTCTTATTTAGAGAGAGAGAGAGAGAGAGAGAGAGGTAACGTCCTTGAGGATAGCAGCTCGTCTACGCTCCGCTCAGTGATCAGCGTTAGAATGTAATTCCTCATTTCTTTAAAAAAAAAAAAAAAAAAAAAAAAACAGAAACTTTATTTAGGGGGCTTGCTGGAAACAAACTACAATGGAGGAAAGAACAATATGTCTGCTATATGACCCACCCAGTTAAATTTTCAAGAAGCAAACGCAAGTTGGAAAATACGAGGAAGATAAATTTTCATTTATATACGTTTTATGGTAATTTCTGCCACGCCTTCCTCTATTCATCAAACGTCACTGACACTTATTCCCTTTATTTTTTACTTTACAGAATCTTTTGTAGGGCAAGACTCTAGAGGATATGTGCTTTCATAAATTCTATAATGCTTTGCTTATCATAGAGACATAAAAAAAAAAAATAATAATAATAAAAATAAATAAATTAATTAATTTAAAAAATCAAAATAAATAGATATATAAATTAATTAATCAATCAAATAAATTTCTATGCTTCACCTTTATAGCATTCGTATGAATGTCAAAACAAAACAAAAAATATAAATATAAATAATAATATGAAAAAAAAAAATTACTAAATATATGAAAAATAGCATTACTACTACTACTACTACTACTACTACTACTGCTACTACTACTACTATTTTTTTTTTTTTTTTTATGTAGGAAGGACACTGGCCAAGGGCAACAAAAATGTAATAAAAAAAATGCCCACTGAAATGCCAGTCCCATACAGGGGTCAAAGCAGTGGTCAAAAAATGATGAATAAGTGTCTTGAAACCTCCCTCTTGAAGGAATTCAAGTCATAGGAAGGTGGAAATACGGAAGCAGGCAGGGAGTTCCAGAGTTTACCAGAGAAAGGGATGAATGATTGAGAATACTAGTTAACTCTTGCGTTAGAGAAGTGGACAGAATAGAGGTGAGAGAAAGAAGAAAGTCTTGTGCAGCGAGGCCACGGAAGGAGGGGAGGCATGCAGTTAGCAAGATCAGAAGAGCAGTTAGCATGAAAATAGCGGTAGAAGACAGCTAGATATGCAACATTGCGGCGGTGAGAGAGAAGCTGAAGACAGTCAGTTAGAGGAGAGGAGTTGATGAGACGAAAAGCTTTTGATTCCACCCTGTCTAGAAAAGCAGTATGAGTGGAACCCCCCTCAGACATGTGAAGCATACTCCATACATGGACGGATAAGGCCCTTGTACAGAGTTAGCAGCTGGGGGGGTGAGAAAAACTGGCGGAGACGTCTCAGAACACCTAACTTCATAAAAGCTGTTTTAGCTAGAGATGAGATGTGAAGTTTCCAGTTCAGATTATAAGTAAAGGACAGACCGAGGATGTTCAATGTAGAAGAGGGGGACAGTTGAGTGTCATTGAAGAAGAGGGGATAGTTGTCTGGAAGGTTGTGTCGAGTTGATAGATGGAGGAATTGATTTTTTGAGGCATTGAACAATATCAAGTTTGTTCTGCCCCAATGAGAAATTTTAGAAAGATCAGAAGTCAGGCGTTCTGTGGCTTCCCTGCGTGATATGTTTACCTCCTGAAGGGTTGGACGTCTATGAAAAGACGTGGAAAAGTGCAGGGTGGTATCTTCAGCGTAGGAGTGGATAGGACAAGAAGTTTGGTTTAGAAGATCATTAATGAATAATAAGAAGAGAGTGGGTGACAGGACAGAACCCTGAGGAACACCACTGTTAATTGATTTAGGAGAAGAACAGTGACCGTCTACCACAGCAGCAATAGAACGGTCAAAAAGGAAACTTGAGATGAAGTAAACAGAGAGAAGGATAGAAACCGTAGGAGGGTAGTTTGGAAATCAAAGCTTTGTGCCAGACTCTATCAAAAGCTTTTGATAATTATGTCCAAGGCAACAGCAAAAGTTTCACCAAAATCTCTAAAAGAGGATGACCAAGACTCAGTAAGGAAAGCCAGAAGATCACCAGTAGAGCGGCCTTGACGGAACCCATACTGGCGATCAGATAGAAGGTTGTGGAGTGATAGATGTTTAAGAATCTTCCTGTT
>NW_026973733.1:405000-412500 GCF_035594125.1 Scylla paramamosain
GTTGGGCAGCACGCCACCCTGTGCAATGGTGACTCCGGAGAGGAGCTTGTTAAGTTCCTCGTCGTTGCGGATGGCCAGCTGCAGGTGACGTGGGATGATGCGAGTCTTCTTGTTGTCACGGGCGGCATTGCCGGCAAGCTCAAGGACTTCAGCAGCCAGGTACTCCATAACTGCCGCAAGGTACACGGGGGCACCAGCACCCACGCGCTCGGCGTAGTTGCCTTTCCTTAGAAGGCGATGAATCCTGCCGACCGGGAACTGGAGTCCAGCACGACTGGAACGGGACTTTGACTTTCCCTTCACCTTTCCTCCCTTGCCGCGTCCAGACATGATAATGGATGTTGTGGTAGTAGTAGTAGTAGTAGTAGTTGTTGTTGTTGGTGATAAATGAGGAGCGCGAGTACTCTAACCTCGTCGGTAGCTCTGCGAGCAAGTAGTGAATTTTGGGAAAAACGGCTATATATACGCGAGATCAGATCGGCCCAGAGCGCGTCTGGACCAATCAGGACGCTCGCTGAGGTGGCGACTCCTGATCCTGAGTAGGCACGCTAATATATATACCACTGCCTCATCTCCTCCCAGGAGCTCTATGCCGCTATCAAACGTGGCAGATCCACCTCCCCGGGAGGCAGTAGGATTAACAGACTAATTCTCTCGCATCTTCCAGAGTCCGCTCTTTCTAGATTGCAGGCCATCTTTAACTCTGCACTCTCTGCTGGGTACTTCCCCGACGGGTTCAAGCAGGCGGAGATGAGGATGATTCCCAAGGCCGGGAAGCCTCCCACTCTTCCTGAGAGTTTCCGTCCCATCTCGCTGCTAGAGGTACCGGGGAAGCTACTGGAGAGGATCATCATCTCGCGGCTTCGCCTTCACCTGGAGGATGGCTGCCACCTGCATCCAGCGCAGTACGGCTTCCGCAGTGGCAGGGGCACCGCTCAGGCCATTGCTCTGGTCACCGAGACTATGGCTGTCCACCAAGCCAACAAGTTTCGATGCAACCTTGTCCTGCGTGACGTAAGTAAGGCATTTGATCGTGTCTGGCACCTGGGCTTGAAGTACAAGATTCTTCAACTGGGCCTGCCTGGCACTGTCGAGCGCCTCTTATGTGACTTTCTCGCTGACAGGACTGCAAGAATTAGGGTCAAGAGCCACCTCGGCCCTGAGTTCCCCCTTGACGCCGGAGTCCCGCAGGGCAGTGTGCTCTCGCCGTTGCTTTACAACATCTACACGAGCGACTGCCCTGCTTCTGGCGCCGGGGTTAATGTACTTTATGCTGATGATGTTTCTCAGGTTGTGTTCCATCCAGGCCGCTCCAGTATGATGCTGAACGCCCGTACCAGCAGAGAGATCGCCCGCATCAACTCCTTTGAGGAGGAGTGGAGGATCAAGACCAACATGGCCAAGTTCACCGTTGTACCCATTGCCACCAAAACCCCCGCCCCACTGCTGGTGGACGGGGATGACGTCGGCTTCAGGCCCAGGGGCTCTCTCTTGGGCCTGGCCGTCAGCTCAAAGGGGTACACCGCGCACGTGTCCCAGCGCGTGACGCGAGCGAAGGAAGCCCTCGCAAGGCTGTACCGGTTCCGGGACTTGGCCACTGGTCTGAAGCTCCACCTTATCAAAGCCTTAATCTTACCTATCCTTACATATCCCCCTGTTCCCTTGCACGCTCTCTCCACAACAGCCATTAGCAGATTGCAGAGGGTCCAGAACAGCGCTCTACGGTTCGCTCTCGGCACCAGATGGGATGATTTCACCAGCTCGGCCGAGCTTCACGAGGCCGCGTCCCTCCCAGCCCTCAACGTCCGCCTCCACGAGATGGCAGCCAAGGTGTGGCAGCGGATGGACGACGAGGGGTGGGACCAGTACCGGGTACTACAACTTCTGCACGAGGAAGCCCCTCGCCGTCAGCACGCCTGGTTTCCCAGGAGCCTCCTCAGGCTCGAAAACCCGCCACCAGAGCCCCGATACAGGTGAATGTGTGCTCTCCTTTCCGTTTTGTGAATCTCCTTATGCACTATTGCTTATTGCCTTCATTCCCTATCTCCATCTCCTCCCAACCTTCAGCTCCTCTGTTCCTTTCCTGTGTCCCCTCCCCTACCATCGTCCCTGCTTTCCTGTACACCCGCCTCCTACCCCCCTCCCATATTCCCATCTGCCCTGATCCTTCTGAACTCCCTTTCTCTATCCGTACCATTGATACTCTCAGTGTCCCTTCCCCACAGCACGTTCATCTGCCGCCACTATGTCTACCCCTCTCCTCCTGCTGCTGCCGATGACTGATGAGAGAGCGAGCGCCTCTCCCTTCCACTGCTGATAGTAGTTCCCACCGAGTGACGAAGCAGCGACTCAACCGAGCCAAGCCACTTCCGGGATCTGCCAGGCCTGATGTCACCCCACCGGGTGACACCGACGGCAGACCAGTGGCGGTTCCTTCTGTGTGCCCTCCCCCCTCCCCACTGCGCCCTGAGTTGTTGGGATAACTGCCTTCATCCCAGCAAGGGGTACTCGTCCTCCGGGGTAAGCGTGCGAAGCTCCCGGCAGCGGGGCTGAGCCAGGGCCCACACACTTGAGGGGACGACGGGACACCACCTATCAAGACGAGACTCGCCGCAAGATCTTCTAGACTTTGTGCGATATGTCACTCTCCACCATATGTGACAACATAAATACTACGGTTTCCACCCTTAACTAATTGTACTGCCTATGGATAACCTTTCTTATGTGTATATGTATGTGTGTGTATGTGTGTATGTATATGTGTATATATGTATGTATATGTATATATATGCATATGTGTATATGTATATATGTATGTATTTGTACCTATATTGTAACCCTCCTCACTCTCCTCTATTTCACAGCAGTATGGGTGGTTTTCCTCCGGGAACTCCGGTTTCCACCCGTTCACCTCTCATGTACTGCCCTGTGACAATCACCATCTTAACAGCTGCAGGCCGGTCCGCCCGGCACCTTTTAATCTTCTACTGTATTTCTATTTTTCCTCTCTTTCTCTTACCGTGTGCCAGGCAGGCGCACCTCCCCCCACTCTTTTTGTAACCCATCTTTTCTAAATAAATCTTTGAAATCTTTGAAATCTTTGAAAACGCACACTCGTTCTCACAGCAGTACGGCGACACTATGCCTCCCAAAGCATCAGGAAAGGCTGCCAAGAAAGCTGGCAAGGCACAGAAGGCCATTGCCAAGGGCGACAAGAAGAAGAAGCGCAGGAGGAAGGAGAGCTACTCCATCTACATCTACAAGGTGCTCAAGCAAGTCCACCCAGACACTGGCGTGTCCTCCAAGGCCATGTCAATCATGAACTCGTTCGTGAATGACATTTTCGAGCGCATCGCTGCCGAGGCATCCCGCCTGGCACACTATAACAAGCGCTCCACCATCACCAGCCGGGAAATCCAGACCGCTGTCCGTCTTCTTCTGCCTGGTGAACTGGCAAAACACGCTGTTTCTGAAGGCACCAAGGCTGTTACCAAGTATACCTCCTCCAAGTAAACAGGCGGCCAGTATACTGCTGCCAGTATAAAATAATACCCGGCTCCATTGGAGCCACACTTGAAAAGGAAAAAAGATACGATATAGACAAATGCATTATTATTATAATTATTGTTATTATTATTAATATTATTATTATTATTATTTTTATTATTATTATTATTATTATTATTATTATTATTATTATTATTATTATCATTATTAATAATATTAATATTGTTGTTTTTATTATGATTATTATTATAATAATTATTGTATCATTATTATTATTATTATTATTATTATTATTATTATTATTATTATTATTATTATTATGCTTATTATTATCGTGATTATTATTCTGTGGAGATAAAGAAAAGATAAAAAAAAAATAGAGATAAAGAAAGATAAAAATTCTCCCAAGTGAAAGAGATATGGCCATGGAAGAGGGAATAATAATAATAATATAAAAAAAAAAAAAGGGGGGAAGGATATTGAGTTGAAAGTCGAAAGTTAATTATTAACCTGATACTGAAAGATGGAAAATAAATATTTTCTTCCACAAAACCAAACAGATTGTCTATGAAAATTCTTTAATGAAAGAGATGTTTGGCCCTAAAAAGGGCCTAGATATTGCTGTTATGAAGATCATTCGTGGATGACTTCTTAGGCACGCTCGCCACGGATGCGACGAGCCAGTTGGATGTCCTTTGGCATGATAGTCACGCGCTTGGCATGGATGGCGCACAGGTTGGTATCCTCAAACAGACCCACGAGGTAAGCCTCGGAAGCTTCCTGGAGAGCCATGACAGCAGAGGACTGGAAGCGGAGGTCAGTCTTGAAATCCTGAGCAATTTCACGCACCAGGCGCTGGAAAGGCAGTTTCCTGATAAGCAGCTCAGTGCTCTTCTGATAACGGCGGATCTCACGGAGAGCAACGGTTCCAGGCCTGTAACGGTGGGGTTTCTTGACACCTCCAGTGGCTGGAGCAGACTTGCGAGCTGCCTTTGTAGCAAGCTGCTTGCGGGGCGCCTTGCCACCAGTGGACTTGCGAGCCGTTTGCTTGGTACGTGCCATAGTTGTGGTAACAACAACTCACAACGAACACTCAGCTGAGTCTGCCCGCGCTTCCCACAAAATCCCTTTATATATGAATCGGGTGGGCCCGACGACTCCAACCCTGCCTTGTGATTGGTCAGAAACGTCCAGTGAGGCTCATCGCCCACGCAGTCACCGCATGAAAGATGTGATCATTATTGTTAGTCTAATTCATTTTGTTCTTATTCTTATTCTTATTCTTATTCTTTCTTCCCTCATTCATAACAAATCTTGGAAAATATACAGCAGAACTGACATGTCATTTAAAATTCTAAGACAATTAGCAAGAAAGTTGTGATATTCTTATTTTTTTCATTCTTTTTATTCTATTTTTTTCTTATTCTTGTCATAATTAATATTGTTATCTTTATTATTTTCATTTTTTTTTATTATTCTTCCTTATCTTATTCTTATTTATCCTACTTTTAGAGAGATGAGGCTTGTGCGGTCACCCATCCAAGTTCTGCCCGGACCCCCTGCTTAACCTTGCTGATCCCGCCGTCAGCTGATTGGTCAAGAGCGGAGAACAAGGTGTTGGGAGGGCTTATTTCTCTTATTCTTATTCTTTCCTGTATTGTTGTTGCATTGTTGTGCTGAAAATGTTGGAAAATATGCACTAAAATTAACCCTTCATTCATAATTCTACGACAATTAGCAAGAGAGATATATTATTACTTTTTTCCCTTATTTTTGTTCTTTTTATTCTTAATCTTCTTTTTTTTATTATAGTTGTTATTGTTATTTTATTATTTTCGTTTTTCGTTCATTCTCCTCATTCTTATTGCTATTTTTTTCTATTCTCAGAGAGATGAGGCTTTTGTGGTCACCCATCCAAGTTCTTCCCGGACCCCCTGCTTAACTGCGCTGATCCCGCCGTTAGCTAATTGGCCAAGACCGGAGAACTAGGTGTTGGGAGGCCTTCTTTCTATTATTCTTATTCTTTCTTCCCCCATTCATATCGTTGTATTGGAAATGTTGGAAAATATACAAAAGAATTCACCCTTCTATGACAATTAGGAAGAAAGACATGGGATGCTTTCTTTCTTTTTTTTTATATTCCTTTATTGTAATTTTTCTTATTCTTGTTATAATAATTCTTACTGTTATCTTTATTACTTAAAATTTTCGTTCATTCTCCCTATTCTTATTCTTATTTTTTTTATTTATTTTTTTTTTTTTCAGACAGATGAGGCTTGTGTAGTCACCCATCCAAGTATTGCCCGAAACCCCTGCGTAATCTCGACGATTTCATTTGACAATACCTATTTACTTATTTATTTATTATTATATTTATTAAAAAAAAAAAAAGAAGAAAAGAAGATGAAGAATAAGGTATGTAATCGAAATACTCTCTCTATACTGTAGCAATAGTTTAGCTGGATGTACTTGTATTGTGTCAAAAATACTTGCAATATCTGCAATTGTAACCTGCAGTGTCGGCATAATGCATAATTAAGCAATGAAAAGAAAAATTAATAAAAGAATAAATGAAAAAAAGAAAGAAAAAAAGATACAATTAACAATTAAATATATTAGCTACCCCTCTACGTTTCTTTATCACTGCAGAAAAATGGAAACATTTTAACGTAGACTTGTCAAAATTCAACTGAAATTAAGGGTTAAATAAGGATTGTCACCCCTTCCCCAGAGGATATTCATTGTCTTTTAATATATATATATATATATATATATATATATATATATATATATATATATATATATATATATATATATATATATATATATATATATATATATATATATATATATATATATATATATATTCTTTTTATTTAAAGTCTTATTTAGAGAGAGAGAGAGAGAGAGAGAGGTAACGTCCTTGAGGATAGCAGCTCGTCTACGCTCCGCTCAGTGATCAGCGTTAGAATGTAATTCCTCATTTCTTTAAAAAAAAAAAAAAAAAAAAAAAAACAGAAACTTTATTTAGGGGGCTTGCTGGAAACAAACTACAATGGAGGAAAGAACAATATGTCTGCTATATGACCCACCCAGTTAAATTTTCAAGAAGCAAACGCAAGTTGGAAAATACGAGGAAGATAAATTTTCATTTATATACGTTTTATGGTAATTTCTGCCACGCCTTCCTCTATTCATCAAACGTCACTGACACTTATTCCCTTTATTTTTTACTTTACAGAATCTTTTGTAGGGCAAGACTCTAGAGGATATGTGCTTTCATAAATTCTATAATGCTTTGCTTATCATAGAGACATAAAAAAAAAAAATAATAATAATAAAAATAAATAAATTAATTAATTTAAAAAATCAAAATAAATAGATATATAAATTAATTAATTAATCAAATAAATTTCTATGCTTCACCTTTATAGCATTCGTATGAATGTCAAAACAAAACAAAAAATATAAATATAAATAATAATATGAAAAAAAAAATTACTAAATATATGAAAAATAGCATTACTACTACTACTACTACTACTACTACTACTGCTACTACTACTACTATTTTTATTTTTTTTTTTATGTAGGAAGGACACTGGCCAAGGGCAACAAAAATGTAATAAAAAAAATGCCCACTGAAATGCCAGTCCCATACAGGGGTCAAAGCAGTGGTCAAAAAATGATGAATAAGTGTCTTGAAACCTCCCTCTTGAAGGAATTCAAGTCATAGGAAGGTGGAAATACGGAAGCAGGCAGGGAGTTCCAGAGTTTACCAGAGAAAGGGATGAATGATTGAGAATACTAGTTAACTCTTGCGTTAGAGAAGTGGACAGAATAGAGGTGAGAGAAAGAAGAAAGTCTTGTGCAGCGAGGCCACGGAAGGAGGGGAGGCATGCAGTTAGCAAGATCAGAAGAGCAGTTAGCATGAAAATAGCGGTAGAAGACAGCTAGATATGCAACATTGCGGCGGTGAGAGAGAAGCTGAAG
>NW_026973733.1:417500-427500 GCF_035594125.1 Scylla paramamosain
TGCGTGATAACATCCAGGGAATCACCAAGCCTGCTATCCGTCGTCTAGCTCGCCGAGGTGGCGTCAAGCGCATCTCTGGTCTCATCTACGAGGAGACTCGTGGGGTGCTCAAGGTGTTCCTTGAGAACGTTATCAGGGATGCTGTCACCTATACCGAGCACGCCAAGCGTAAGACCGTTACTGCCATGGACGTTGTCTACGCCCTCAAGCGTCAGGGCCGTACCCTGTACGGATTTGGTGGTTAAATCGCTCCATTATTGAGATGGTGCCAGCTATTCAGCTTGCATTATCATCATTGAATAACATCATCTCCCGGACCTTTTTAAGGTCCACAAACATGAAAAGAAAGAAGGACCATAGACTACTATTATTACTACTACTTTCTCATAACCATGTTCACTATCACTATCTGAGCTAAGAAAAGAAACCATTATTAATTATAACCATCTTTCTCACTTCATCAGGTCTTCTCCAAGTATTATTATTATTATCATTATTATTATTATTATTATTATTATTATTATTATCATTATTATTATTATTATTATTATTATTATTATTATTATTATTATTATTATTATTATTATTATTATCATTGACTTATTTCAATGATCACGCCCCTCATCGTTCTCAGTTTCTCATAAAACAAAATATACATTGAGATGAAAAAGACGCTCAACATATCACAATAGGCAACACATCTAATCAACTCTCCACTGTGACACACAGCAGGTACATTAGTAGAAATATAGTATACATATTTATTCTCGGTCACTTGCGTGCCTGACTAAATAATAATAATAATAATAACAAATAACTAACTCGAAAATAAATACACTACTTGCTTATTATTGATATACCAGTATAGTCTACACAACTCTCTAGATGTTTGAACGTGTGGCTCCGAAGAGGAGCCGGATTGATGGTGATATTGGCTGAAGGGGAGGGAGGCCCTTTATTTACTTCTTCTCAGTCTTCTTGGGAAGGAGCACGGCCTGAATGTTGGGCAGCACGCCACCCTGTGCAATGGTGACTCCGGAGAGGAGCTTGTTAAGTTCCTCGTCGTTGCGGATGGCCAGCTGCAGGTGACGTGGGATGATGCGAGTCTTCTTGTTGTCACGGGCGGCATTGCCGGCAAGCTCAAGGACTTCAGCAGCCAGGTACTCCATAACTGCCGCAAGGTACACGGGGGCACCAGCACCCACGCGCTCGGCGTAGTTGCCTTTCCTTAGAAGGCGATGAATCCTGCCGACCGGGAACTGGAGTCCAGCACGACTGGAACGGGACTTTGACTTTCCCTTCACCTTTCCTCCCTTGCCGCGTCCAGACATGATAATGGATGTTGTGGTAGTAGTAGTAGTAGTAGTAGTTGTTGTTGTTGGTGATAAATGAGGAGCGCGAGTACTCTAACCTCGTCGGTAGCTCTGCGAGCAAGTAGTGAATTTTGGGAAAAACGGCTATATATACGCGAGATCAGATCGGCCCAGAGCGCGTCTGGACCAATCAGGACGCTCGCTGAGGTGGCGACTCCTGATCCTGAGTAGGCACGCTAATATATATACCACTTTTCAACTGAGAAAACGCACACTCGCCCTGCTTCTGGCGCCGGGGTTAATGTACTTTATGCTGATGATGTTTCTCAGGTTGTGTTCCATCCAGGCCGCTCCAGTATGATGCTGAACGCCCGTACCAGCAGAGAGATCGCCCGCATCAACTCCTTTGAGGAGGAGTGGAGGATCAAGACCAACATGGCCAAGTTCACCGTTGTACCCATTGCCACCAAAACCCCCGCCCCACTGCTGGTGGACGGGGATGACGTCGGCTTCAGGCCCAGGGGCTCTCTCTTGGGCCTGGCCGTCAGCTCAAAGGGGTACACCGCGCACGTGTCCCAGCGCGTGACGCGAGCGAAGGAAGCCCTCGCAAGGCTGTACCGGTTCCGGGACTTGGCCACTGGTCTGAAGCTCCACCTTATCAAAGCCTTAATCTTACCTATCCTTACATATCCCCCTGTTCCCTTGCACGCTCTCTCCACAACAGCCATTAGCAGATTGCAGAGGGTCCAGAACAGCGCTCTACGGTTCGCTCTCGGCACCAGATGGGATGATTTCACCAGCTCGGCCGAGCTTCACGAGGCCGCGTCCCTCCCAGCCCTCAACGTCCGCCTCCACGAGATGGCAGCCAAGGTGTGGCAGCGGATGGACGACGAGGGGTGGGACCAGTACCGGGTGCTACAACTTCTGCACGAGGAAGCCCCTCGCCGTCAGCACGCCTGGTTTCCCAGGAGCCTCCTCAGGCTCGAAAACCCGCCACCAGAGCCCCGATACAGGTGAATGTGTGCTCTCCTTTCCGTTTTGTGAATCTCCTTATGCACTATTGCTTATTGCCTTCATTCCCTATCTCCATCTCCTCCCAACCTTCAGCTCCTCTGTTCCTTTCCTGTGTCCCCTCCCCTACCATCGTCCCTGCTTTCCTGTACACCCGCCTCCTACCCCCCTCCCATATTCCCATCTGCCCTGATCCTTCTGAACTCCCTTTCTCTATCCGTACCATTGATACTCTCAGTGTCCCTTCCCCACAGCACGTTCATCTGCCGCCACTATGTCTACCCCTCTCCTCCTGCTGCTGCCGATGACTGATGAGAGAGCGAGCGCCTCTCCCTTCCACTGCTGATAGTAGTTCCCACCGAGTGACGAAGCAGCGACTCAACCGAGCCAAGCCACTTCCGGGATCTGCCAGGCCTGATGTCACCCCACCGGGTGACACCGACGGCAGACCAGTGGCGGTTCCTTCTGTGTGCCCTCCCCCCTCCCCACTGCGCCCTGAGTTGTTGGGATAACTGCCTTCATCCCAGCAAGGGGTACTCGTCCTCCGGGGTAAGCGTGCGAAGCTCCCGGCAGCGGGGCTGAGCCAGGGCCCACACACTTGAGGGGACGACGGGACACCACCTATCAAGACGAGACTCGCCGCAAGATCTTCTAGATTTTGTGCGATATGTCACTCTCCACCATATGTGACAACATAAATACTACGGTTTCCACCCTTAACTAATTGTACTGCCTATGGATAACCTTTCTTATGTGTATATGTATGTGTGTGTATGTGTGTATGTATATGTGTATATATGTATGTATATGTATATATATGCATATGTGTATATGTATATATGTATGTATTTGTACCTATATTGTAACCCTCCTCACTCTCCTCTATTTCACAGCAGTATGGGTGGTTTTCCTCCGGGAACTCCGGTTTCCACCCGTTCACCTCTCATGTACTGCCCTGTGACAATCACCATCTTAACAGCTGCAGGCCGGTCCGCCCGGCATCTTTTAATCTTCTACTGTATTTCTATTTTTCCTCTCTTTCTCTTACCGTGTGCCAGGCAGGCGCACCTCCCCCCACTCTTTTTGTAACCCATCTTTTCTAAATAAATCTTTGAAATCTTTGAAATCTCGTTCTCACAGCAGTACGGCGACACTATGCCTCCCAAAGCATCAGGAAAGGCTGCCAAGAAAGCTGGCAAGGCACAGAAGGCCATTGCCAAGGGCGACAAGAAGAAGAAGCGCAGGAGGAAGGAGAGCTACTCCATCTACATCTACAAGGTGCTCAAGCAAGTCCACCCAGACACTGGCGTGTCCTCCAAGGCCATGTCAATCATGAACTCGTTCGTGAATGACATTTTCGAGCGCATCGCTGCCGAGGCATCCCGCCTGGCACACTATAACAAGCGCTCCACCATCACCAGCCGGGAAATCCAGACCGCTGTCCGTCTTCTTCTGCCTGGTGAACTGGCAAAACACGCTGTTTCTGAAGGCACCAAGGCTGTTACCAAGTATACCTCCTCAAAGTAAACAGGCGGCCAGTATACTGCTGCCAGTATAAAATAATACCCGGCTCCATTGGAGCCACACTTGAAAAGGAAAAAAGATACGATATAGACAAATGCATTATTATTATAATTATTGTTATTATTATTAATATTATTATTATTATTATTTTTATTATTATTATTATTATTATTATTATTATTATTATTATTATTATTATCATTATTAATAATATTAATATTGTTGTTTTTATTATGATTATTATTATAATAATTATTGTATCATTATTATTATTATTATTATTATTATTATTATTATTATTATTATTATTATTATTATGCTTATTATTATCGTGATTATTATTCTGTGGAGATAAAGAAAAGATAAAAAAAAAATAGAGATAAAGAAAGATAAAAATTCTCCCAAGTGAAAGAGATATGGCCATGGAAGAGGGAATAATAATAATAATATAAAAAAAAAAAAAGGGGGGAAGGATATTGAGTTGAAAGTCGATACCTGATACTGAAAGATGGAAAATAAATATTTTCTTCCACAAAACCAAACAGATTGTCTATGAAAATTCTTTAATGAAAGAGATGTTTGGCCCTAAAAAGGGCCTAGATATTGCTGTTATGAAGATCATTCGTGGATGACTTCTTAGGCACGCTCGCCACGGATGCGACGAGCCAGTTGGATGTCCTTTGGCATGATAGTCACGCGCTTGGCATGGATGGCGCACAGGTTGGTATCCTCAAACAGACCCACGAGGTAAGCCTCGGAAGCTTCCTGGAGAGCCATGACAGCAGAGGACTGGAAGCGGAGGTCAGTCTTGAAATCCTGAGCAATTTCACGCACCAGGCGCTGGAAAGGCAGTTTCCTGATAAGCAGCTCAGTGCTCTTCTGATAACGGCGGATCTCACGGAGAGCAACGGTTCCAGGCCTGTAACGGTGGGGTTTCTTGACACCTCCAGTGGCTGGAGCAGACTTGCGAGCTGCCTTTGTAGCAAGCTGCTTGCGGGGCGCCTTGCCACCAGTGGACTTGCGAGCCGTTTGCTTGGTACGTGCCATAGTTGTGGTAACAACAACTCACAACGAACACTCAGCTGAGTCTGCCCGCGCTTAACATAACATAACAAAGAGAGAAAAGATGGGGAGGGGGAAGTGGGGATAGTGGGAAGAATAGGGGGGTGATAAGAAGGGAATTGTAGTAGGAGAAATAGTCACTGGGGCTTAACCCAGGCGCAATTTCAATGAGGAAGGACATCTTTTTTTTTTTTTTTTTTTTTTTTTTTTTTTTTTTTTTTTTTTTTTTTTTTTTTTTTTTTACGTATTATATTCATGCTAAGATGGCAAGGGGGACAAGGTCTTTATCGGGGAAAGCAGGAGAGTCCGCCACCAACCGAGCAGGCCAAGCCCAACACAGCCACAGCCACGAACGCCGCCCACGCACCCAAAACCCCGGGCCAAACCACGCACAAGTTAGGGGCCAGACTATCCAGAGCCTGCACCATCAGGATGTGAAAGAGGAGTGAAGGACAGTCAGAGTAGAAAGGGTTTTTTTTTTTTTTGCTTTTTATTGGTTCAAAGAAGGACAGAGGAAGAAGTACATCCGTATAGCGGAGGGACCTACAGTTTTACGTGGGTTCCGAACCACGGATAGTAGTAGAGTGATTTGGTGATGGCAGGGATATTTAATGTATGATGTAATGTGGTGGGTGAAAAAGCGGTGTCGGTCCTTTCTGCTCTTGTCCTGTGACTCTTCCTGCAAAAAGGCCAACCTGCTAAAGAAAAGAGAAGTATAAAAAATGTTGTGGTGTTATGTGCATGGGGAGGGTGAGGATGGTTTGTGATAATGATTGACATGATGGTAGGATGTGCAATGACAGAGGCTCGAAAAGGCTCCCTCACCGCAACGAGGGGTCAAATCTAATACCATCTGCTTGCACGCGGTAAGTCGCTGGTGGCGGGGGGTGAATGGGGATTCCTGCATGGATGCTTCCAGGGCCCCGCCCCACCATCTCTTGACTACCTTCCTGCCCAGCCCTTGCCGCACCCAACTACCTCTGTGTGGGGGGTGAAGTGGCTTCCACTGAATGGTGTGGTTACCGTCCCCATCATCAGTACTGGCCGCTCCTTAACTACCTCGGGTAGTTAAGGAGCGGCCAGTACTGATGATGGGGACGGTAACCACACCATTCAGTGGCCCGCGCTTCCCACAAAATCCCTTTATATATGAATCGGGTGGGCCCGACGACTCCAACCCTGCCTTGTGATTGGTCAGAAACGTCCAGTGAGGCTCATCGCCCACGCAGTCACCGCATGAAAGATGTGATCATTATTGTTAGTCTAATTCATTTTGTTCTTATTCTTATTCTTATTCTTATTCTTTCTTCCCTCATTCATAACAAATCTTGGAAAATATACAGCAGAACTGACATGTCATTTAAAATTCTAAGACAATTAGCAAGAAAGTTGTGATATTCTTATTTTTTTCATTCTTTTTATTCTATTTTTTTCTTATTCTTGTCATAATTAATATTGTTATCTTTATTATTTCTCTTATTCTTATTCTTTCCTGTATTGTTGTTGCATTGTTGTGCTGAAAATGTTGGAAAATATGCACTAAAATTAACCCTTCATTCATAATTCTACGACAATTAGCAAGAGAGATATATTATTACTTTTTTCCCTTATTTTTGTTCTTTTTATTCTTAATCTTCTTTTTTTTATTATAGTTGTTATTGTTATTTTATTATTTTCGTTTTTCGTTCATTCTCCTCATTCTTATTGCTATTTTTTTCTATTCTCAGAGAGATGAGGCTTTTGTGGTCACCCATCCAAGTTCTTCCCGGACCCCCTGCTTAACTGCGCTGATCCCGCCGTTAGCTAATTGGCCAAGACCGGAGAACTAGGTGTTGGGAGGCCTTCTTTCTATTATTCTTATTCTTTCTTCCCCCATTCATATCGTTGTATTGGAAATGTTGGAAAATATACAAAAGAATTCACCCTTCTATGACAATTAGGAAGAAAGACATGGGATGCTTTCTTTCTTTTTTTTTATATTCCTTTATTGTAATTTTTCTTATTCTTGTTATAATAATTCTTACTGTTATCTTTATTACTTAAAATTTTCGTTCATTCTCCCTATTCTTATTCTTATTTTTTTTATTTATTTATTTTTTTTCAGACAGATGAGGCTTGTGTAGTCACCCATCCAAGTATTGCCCGAAACCCCTGCGTAATCTCGACGATTTCATTTGACAATACCTATTTACTTATTTATTTATTATTATATTTATTAAAAAAAAAAAAGAAGAAAAGAAGATGAAGAATAAGGTATGTAATCGAAATACTCTCTCTATACTGTAGCAATAGTTTAGCTGGATGTACTTGTATTGTGTCAAAAATACTTGCAATATCTGCAATTGTAACCTGCAGTGTCGGCATAATGCATAATTAAGCAATGAAAAGAAAAATTAATAAAAGAATAAATGAAAAAAAGAAAGAAAAAAAGATACAATTAACAATTAAATATATTAGCTACCCCTCTACGTTTCTTTATCACTGCAGAAAAATGGAAACATTTTAACGTAGACTTGTCAAAATTCAACTGAAATTAAGGGTTAAATAAGGATTGTCACCCCTTCCCCAGAGGATATTCATTGTCTTTTAATATATATATATATATATATATATATATATATATATATATATATATATATATATATATATATATATATATATATATATATATATATATATATATATATATATATATATATATATATATATATATATATTCTTTTTATTTAAAGTCTTATTTAGAGAGAGAGAGAGAGAGAGAGAGAGGTAACGTCCTTGAGGATAGCAGCTCGTCTACGCTCCGCTCAGTGATCAGCGTTAGAATGTAATTCCTCATTTCTTTAAAAAAAAAAAAAAAAAAAAAAAAACAGAAACTTTATTTAGGGGGCTTGCTGGAAACAAACTACAATGGAGGAAAGAACAATATGTCTGCTATATGACCCACCCAGTTAAATTTTCAAGAAGCAAACGCAAGTTGGAAAATACGAGGAAGATAAATTTTCATTTATATACGTTTTATGGTAATTTCTGCCACGCCTTCCTCTATTCATCAAACGTCACTGACACTTATTCCCTTTATTTTTTACTTTACAGAATCTTTTGTAGGGCAAGACTCTAGAGGATATGTGCTTTCATAAATTCTATAATGCTTTGCTTATCATAGAGACATAAAAAAAAAAATAATAATAATAAAAATAAATAAATTAATTAATTTAAAAAATCAAAATAAATAGATATATAAATTAATTAATCAATCAAATAAATTTCTATGCTTCACCTTTATAGCATTCGTATGAATGTCAAAACAAAACAAAAAATATAAATATAAATAATAATATGAAAAAAAAAAATTACTAAATATATGAAAAATAGCATTACTACTACTACTACTACTACTACTACTACTGCTACTACTACTACTATTTTTTTTTTTTTTTTTATGTAGGAAGGACACTGGCCAAGGGCAACAAAAATGTAATAAAAAAAATGCCCACTGAAATGCCAGTCCCATACAGGGGTCAAAGCAGTGGTCAAAAAATGATGAATAAGTGTCTTGAAACCTCCCTCTTGAAGGAATTCAAGTCATAGGAAGGTGGAAATACGGAAGCAGGCAGGGAGTTCCAGAGTTTACCAGAGAAAGGGATGAATGATTGAGAATACTAGTTAACTCTTGCGTTAGAGAAGTGGACAGAATAGAGGTGAGAGAAAGAAGAAAGTCTTGTGCAGCGAGGCCACGGAAGGAGGGGAGGCATGCAGTTAGCAAGATCAGAAGAGCAGTTAGCATGAAAATAGCGGTAGAAGACAGCTAGATATGCAACATTGCGGCGGTGAGAGAGAAGCTGAAGACAGTCAGTTAGAGGAGAGGAGTTGATGAGACGAAAAGCTTTTGATTCCACCCTGTCTAGAAAAGCAGTATGAGTGGAACCCCCCTCAGACATGTGAAGCATACTCCATACATGGACGGATAAGGCCCTTGTACAGAGTTAGCAGCTGGGGGGGTGAGAAAAACTGGCGGAGACGTCTCAGAACACCTAACTTCATAAAAGCTGTTTTAGCTAGAGATGAGATGTGAAGTTTCCAGTTCAGATTATAAGTAAAGGACAGACCGAGGATGTTCAATGTAGAAGAGGGGGACAGTTGAGTGTCATTGAAGAAGAGGGGATAGTTGTCTGGAAGGTTGTGTCGAGTTGATAGATGGAGGAATTGATTTTTTGAGGCATTGAACAATATCAAGTTTGTTCTGCCCCAATGAGAAATTTTAGAAAGATCAGAAGTCAGGCGTTCTGTGGCTTCCCTGCGTGATATGTTTACCTCCTGAAGGGTTGGACGTCTATGAAAAGACGTGGAAAAGTGCAGGGTGGTATCTTCAGCGTAGGAGTGGATAGGACAAGAAGTTTGGTTTAGAAGATCATTAATGAATAATAAGAAGAGAGTGGGTGACAGGACAGAACCCTGAGGAACACCACTGTTAATTGATTTAGGAGAAGAACAGTGACCGTCTACCACAGCAGCAATAGAACGGTCAAAAAGGAAACTTGAGATGAAGTAAACAGAGAGAAGGATAGAAACCGTAGGAGGGTAGTTTGGAAATCAAAGCTTTGTGCCAGACTCTATCAAAAGCTTTTGATAATTATGTCCAAGGCAACAGCAAAAGTTTCACCAAAATCTCTAAAAGAGGATGACCAAGACTCAGTAAGGAAAGCCAGAAGATCACCAGTAGAGCGGCCTTGACGGAACCCATACTGGCGATCAGATAGAAGGTTGTGGAGTGATAGATGTTTAAGAATCTTCCTGTTGAAGATAGATTCAAAAACTTTAGATAGGCAGGAAATTAAAGCAATAGGATGGTAGTTTGAGGGATTAGAACGGTCACCCTTTTTAGGAACAGGTTGAATGTAAGTAAACTTCCAGCAAGAAGGAAAGGTAGTGTTGACAGACAGAGCTGAAAGAATTTGAATAGGCAAGGTGCAAGCATGGAGGCATTGTTTCGGAGAACAATAGGAGGGACCCCATCCGGTCCATAAGCCTTCCGAGGGTTTAGGCCAGCGAGGGCATGGAAAACATCATTGCGAAGAATTTTAATAGGTGGC
>NW_026973733.1:432500-445000 GCF_035594125.1 Scylla paramamosain
GTGCTCTAAGTGTGCAGCTAAGGGCCACGATTATAGAAACTGCCAATCAACCACATTAAAATGCGCTAACTGTGACGGCGAACACGTTGCTGTCTCGTTCAAATGCCCAGTTAAACGCACCCAGCAGCAACAACAAAACTCCATAACAGCAACACCAACAACCTCTTCACAGCCAAACAACTCCTACGCTCAAGCAGCCACACCTGCCACCCCAACACACATGAACACAATTTCTAACACAAACATGGAAAAACTGCTACTAGCCGAAATTATAATCAAATATTCCATACAAACCTCCTTCGGTGACCTGAGAAAACAAGCAGAAACCATGAACTCACTGCTGGAGTACAATGGTTGTCCAACAATAAAACTCCCACCAAATTTCACACAAACAAATCAACAACACTACCAACAAAAGCTTGTGGAACAAACAGAAGCCCCTACACAAACAAACCAACAACACCACCTTGCTGAACAAACAGAAGCTCCTACAGTCCCTAATCAGGAACCAAACTCCTCCTCCACCGAACAATCCAGCCTCCTTCCAACCGGGAACCTAGCTACCGGTGAGGACACAGTTTCTGGGAAAACGCAACCCCACAGCCCCACTCCTACCACTACCTCCACCACAAAAACGAACGAAAACACACCAACACAAGCCAGTAACACCGCACATAAAAGACACATTCCGGGTACACAACCCACCTCCCCTAGACCCACACGAACCACATCGAGAGTTAAGAAAACATGATTACGATCATGCAACTAAATTGTCGCGGCTACTGGAATAACCGGCACCTTATTTCAGAAGCTATTCGATCAACCGACCCAGACATCGTCCTCCTGAACCACACAGGTTCACCAACAAAACCAATTAAGCTATATGGATATAACACACGTTACACTACAGGTACACGTCATGATGGCGTAGCTGTCATGGTCAAATGCACCATCAAACACATCCACATAACCGACTGGCCTTCAGCACACTTCCTGGCCACCAGGATCGAAACACAACACGGGATATTTCTTATTGCCACCACATACAGCAGACCGGATACAGGGCTCCCTCTCACCAGTCTCAACAATCTCTTCAATCACACAAACATACCAGCCTATATACTGGCAGACCTCAATGCCAGTCACACAGCATTTAGACACACCAAGAACAACCAACATGGACACCAACTTCTACAACTTACACAACTGAAACGCCTCCGTTTCCTTGGCCCTGACTTTCCTACCTGCTATACCCACAATGGGAATGGCAGGCCGGATCTCATCCTCTCCAACCGGCAATCCCTACCTTTCCATCACCACATCTCCTACGGACCCATCTGTGGTTCAGACCACGTCCCCCTAATTCTAAAAATATCCTCAAACCCCATATCTATCCCATCCCCACCTGTCCCCGACTACCGCTCCGCCGACTGGGAGGGATTCAGGAAAACTCTTTCAGACCTACACCAACCACCACAGCTCGAAGGCCAACCCTATACAATAATAGACAGTGCCCTAGAGACACTACATAGTGACATCCTGACATCAGCCAACAGACACACACCAAAGAAACAACACAAAATTCACATAGACTTCAGACCCTCCATAAAAACACAACGACTACTAGTGTGCTACAGAACACGCTTTTTACAAAACATGCACAACCACATACCCATCTACAGAGACCTCTGCACCCTTCGCACACACATACTAAATAGCCTACAGGATGACCACAGCGCTCACTGGAGGAACCTAGTCTCCCTTATGGACGGAGCTCGCTGCAAAAATCCTACTCAGTTCTGGCACATGGTGCACAAGCTGAAGGGATGCCACCGGGAAAGATTCGAGTACCTCCTAGTGAACGGTGATCGAGTCACCAACCCAGACCAGGTCACCAACACCTTCCAGACACACTGGTGCAACACCTTCCAACCACACCCTTTCCCTCCCCATGAGCCCAGTATTGCCCACATACACCACATCACCGATCTTGTGCGCCGAAACATAGCAAACACGCTACCACATAACATTATACACTTAACACACCTAGATCCCCAACACCCTCTCACCACACCCATTGAGGAGGAGGATGTCACCAGGTTGCTCAGACATACTCCGCGGCGAGCCCCCGGCCCCTCAGGAGTCACATGGCCGATGGTGCGGAGCCTTCCTCCAGAAATCATATCCAGCCTGACAAAAATTTTCAATGCTTGCCTCGCCTCTGGATACTTCCCAAAGGCTTTCAAAATTTCAAACATCACCCTTATTGCCAAGCCCGGAAAAAACTCTCACTTACCAGAAAACTATCGCCCCATAAGCCTCCTTGAAATTCTTGGAAAAACTTTTGAACGTCTAATCAACTTAAGATTGAGAGCGTTCCTCGAATGTAACGGATTGCTGGCACCACAGCAGTTCGGTTTCCGGAGGAACGCCTCAACTGAGGACGCCCTTAACAGCATAGTAGCCTACCTAAATTTCAACAAGCCATATTACAAGACAGCACTCGTGACAAAAGATGTCAAGAAAGCTTTTGACACCGTTTGGCACACCGGTTTGAAATACAAAATTTGTAATAACTTCAATCTCCCTTTTCTAACACAACGCATCTTGTGTAGTTTTCTGGATGAGAGACAGACAAGAATCCGCCACCAGGGCAACTTTTCGCCATTTTTCACCCCTCAGGCTGGAGTCCCACAAGGCTCCGTACTCTCCCCCACCCTTTTTAACATGTACACAGCTGACCTACCCCTCCCAGCCCACAATGACTCACTAACTATTCAATACGCGGACGATGTAACGCAATTGGCCCGTGCCAGGTCGTTAGATCTCCTAACCGACAAAATTCAATGGGAACTGATGGCGACTAGCCTGTGGGAGATGAAATGGCGAATTCTCTCCCATCCCGAAAAATCAAAAGTCACTTATTTCAACATTAAAAGAAGTCAGCCCCGCCAAATCTCACTAAACAGAATTACTCCAATCCCCACCCCAATCCCCATCAGTAACAACAACAAAGTGCTTGGCCTCACCATAGATAAGCACCTCAACTTCAATATACATATAAAACAAAAAGCAACCATAGCCGCCAAGGCCCTGAGCAACCTGGAAAGATTTCGCGACAGCAGCACAAAAACAAAACTTCACCTCTACAAAGCTTTCATTCTCCCTCTCTTAACCTACTGCCCTCTTGCCCTCTCTCTCTCTGCTCCCTCCAACCTCTCTAAACTTCAAAAAGTTCAAAACCGAGCAATTCGTTTCGCTCTTGGGACGAAATGGTTCGACTTCCAAACCTCTCTCTCCATTCACCAGGAGTCCAACATCCCCCCCCTTAACATAACACTCCACAATAGAATCGAAAAACAACTAAGCTCCTTCTCCGACAGACACACAATCACATACAATTTCATTACCAACCTCCCCCCACCTTTCCGTCACCTGCCGCACTGCAATCTCCTTGATCCTCCCACTGTGCCTCCTGAACCTGTTTTCTAATAATGGACTCCTCCTTTCTTCCCTTCACTATCTCCTTTCTCTGTACCACTCATGGTGTCTGAGTGGCATCATCGTCGTTCTCTCGTTCACGTGGGCGGTCCCGCGTGCCAACACCTAGTGGTTTTTTCATATTTTTTGTCTTATGGTTTTGTATTCATATTTTTGTTTTTGTGCATTATTTTTCTGTCTCGCAGCCTAGGTTTTAAGGTGGCACCGGACCGCTCTTGGGAAAGGGACGCGACAAAAAATCACCGCCATTAACATACCATGCCTCTGACCGAGGGAGTGGGGTCGTGTGGCAACACCTAGTGGTTTTTTCATATTTTTTGTCTTATGGCTTTGTATTCATATTTTTGTTTTTTATACATTATTTTCTTGCCTCGCAGCCTAGGTTTCAAGGGGGCACCGGACCACTTCCAGAGAGACGGGGATAGCACGAACCGCACTCCTCCCACTGACGTCACGGCAATGGGGCCCCCGGACGTCGGCATGACGTTCCGGTAGCGGTACCCCCCGAGGTAGTTAAGGAGCGGCCAGTACTGATGATGGGGACGGTAACCACACCATTCAGTGGAAGCCACTTCACCCCCCACACAGAGGTAGTTGGGTGCGGCAAGGGCTGGGCAGGAAGGTAGTCAAGAGATGGTGGGGCGGGGCCCTGGAAGCATCCATGCAGGAATCCCCATTCACCCCCCGCCACCAGCGACTTACCGCGTGCAAGCAGATGGTATTAGATTTGACCCCTCGTTGCGGTGAGGGAGCCTTTTCGAGCCTCTGTCATTGCACATCCTACCATCATGTCAATCATTATCACAAACCATCCTCACCCTCCCCATGCACATAACACCACAACATTTTTTATACTTCTCTTTTCTTTAGCAGGTTGGCCTTTTTGCAGGAAGAGTCACAGGACAAGAGCAGAAAGGACCGACACCGCTTTTTCACCCACCACATTACATCATACATTAAATATCCCTGCCATCACCAAATCACTCTACTACTATCCGTGGTTCGGAACCCACGTAAAACTGTAGGTCCCTCCGCTATACGGATGTACTTCTTCCTCTGTCCTTCTTTGAACCAATAAAAAGCAAAAAAAAAAAAACCCTTTCTACTCTGACTGTCCTTCACTCCTCTTTCACATCCTGATGGTGCAGGCTCTGGATAGTCTGGCCCCTAACTTGTGCGTGGTTTGGCCCGGGGTTTTGGGTGCGTGGGCGGCGTTCGTGGCTGTGGCTGTGTTGGGCTTGGCCTGCTCGGTTGGTGGCGGACTCTCCTGCTTTCCCCGATAAAGACCTTGTCCCCCTTGCCATCTTAGCATGAATATAATACGTAAAAAAAAAAAAAAAAAAAAAAAAAAAAAAAAAAGATGTCCTTCCTCATTGAAATTGCGCCTGGGTTAAGCCCCAGTGACTATTTCTCCTACTACAATTCCCTTCTTATCACCCCCCTATTCTTCCCACTATCCCCACTTCCCCCTCCCCATCTTTTCTCTCTTTGTTATGTTATGTTATGTTATTTTGAGGCACATTCGTGAGCTTCCTGTTAGACCGTTCGGACGTCGTACTAGCAGCTCTCATCACCATGACTGGCCGCGGCAAGGGAGGCAAGGGTCTTGGAAAGGGAGGCGCCAAGCGTCACCGTAAGGTTCTGCGTGATAACATCCAGGGAATCACCAAGCCTGCTATCCGTCGTCTAGCTCGCCGAGGTGGCGTCAAGCGCATCTCTGGTCTCATCTACGAGGAGACTCGTGGGGTGCTCAAGGTGTTCCTTGAGAACGTTATCAGGGATGCTGTCACCTATACCGAGCACGCCAAGCGTAAGACCGTTACTGCCATGGACGTTGTCTACGCCCTCAAGCGTCAGGGCCGTACCCTGTACGGATTTGGTGGTTAAATCGCTCCATTATTGAGATGGTGCCAGCTATTCAGCTTGCATTATCATCATTGAATAACATCATCTCCCGGACCTTTTTAAGGTCCACAAACATGAAAAGAAAGAAGGACCATAGACTACTATTATTACTACTACTTTCTCATAACCATGTTCACTATCACTATCTGAGCTAAGAAAAGAAACCATTATTAATTATAACCATCTTTCTCACTTCATCAGGTCTTCTCCAAGTATTATTATTATTATCATTATTATTATTATTATTATTATTATTATTATTATCATTATTATTATTATTATTATTATTATTATTATTATTATTATTATTATCATTGACTTATTTCAATGATCACGCCCCTCATCGTTCTCAGTTTCTCATAAAACAAAATATACATTGAGATGAAAAAGACGCTCAACATATCACAATAGGCAACACATCTAATCAACTCTCCACTGTGACACACAGCAGGTACATTAGTAGAAATATAGTATACATATTTATTCTCGGTCACTTGCGTGCCTGACTAAATAATAATAATAATAATAACAAATAACTAACTCGAAAATAAATACACTACTTGCTTATTATTGATATACCAGTATAGTCTACACAACTCTCTAGATGTTTGAACGTGTGGCTCCGAAGAGGAGCCGGATTGATGGTGATATTGGCTGAAGGGGAGGGAGGCCCTTTATTTACTTCTTCTCAGTCTTCTTGGGAAGGAGCACGGCCTGAATGTTGGGCAGCACGCCACCCTGTGCAATGGTGACTCCGGAGAGGAGCTTGTTAAGTTCCTCGTCGTTGCGGATGGCCAGCTGCAGGTGACGTGGGATGATGCGAGTCTTCTTGTTGTCACGGGCGGCATTGCCGGCAAGCTCAAGGACTTCAGCAGCCAGGTACTCCATAACTGCCGCAAGGTACACGGGGGCACCAGCACCCACGCGCTCGGCGTAGTTGCCTTTCCTTAGAAGGCGATGAATCCTGCCGACCGGGAACTGGAGTCCAGCACGACTGGAACGGGACTTTGACTTTCCCTTCACCTTTCCTCCCTTGCCGCGTCCAGACATGATAATGGATGTTGTGGTAGTAGTAGTAGTAGTAGTAGTTGTTGTTGTTGGTGATAAATGAGGAGCGCGAGTACTCTAACCTCGTCGGTAGCTCTGCGAGCAAGTAGTGAATTTTGGGAAAAACGGCTATATATACGCGAGATCAGATCGGCCCAGAGCGCGTCTGGACCAATCAGGACGCTCGCTGAGGTGGCGACTCCTGATCCTGAGTAGGCACGCTAATATATATACCACTTTTCAACTGAGAAAACGCACACTCGTTCTCACAGCAGTACGGCGACACTATGCCTCCCAAAGCATCAGGAAAGGCTGCCAAGAAAGCTGGCAAGGCACAGAAGGCCATTGCCAAGGGCGACAAGAAGAAGAAGCGCAGGAGGAAGGAGAGCTACTCCATCTACATCTACAAGGTGCTCAAGCAAGTCCACCCAGACACTGGCGTGTCCTCCAAGGCCATGTCAATCATGAACTCGTTCGTGAATGACATTTTCGAGCGCATCGCTGCCGAGGCATCCCGCCTGGCACACTATAACAAGCGCTCCACCATCACCAGCCGGGAAATCCAGACCGCTGTCCGTCTTCTTCTGCCTGGTGAACTGGCAAAACACGCTGTTTCTGAAGGCACCAAGGCTGTTACCAAGTATACCTCCTCCAAGTAAACAGGCGGCCAGTATACTGCTGCCAGTATAAAATAATACCCGGCTCCATTGGAGCCACACTTGAAAAGGAAAAAAGATACGATATAGACAAATGCATTATTATTATAATTATTGTTATTATTATTAATATTATTATTATTATTATTTTTATTATTATTATTATTATTATTATTATTATTATTATTATTATTATTATTATCATTATTAATAATATTAATATTGTTGTTTTTATTATGATTATTATTATAATAATTATTGTATCATTATTATTATTATTATTATTATTATTATTATTATTATTATTATTATTATTATGCTTATTATTATCGTGATTATTATTCTGTGGAGATAAAGAAAAGATAAAAAAAAAATAGAGATAAAGAAAGATAAAAATTCTCCCAAGTGAAAGAGATATGGCCATGGAAGAGGGAATAATAATAATAATATAAAAAAAAAAAAAGGGGGGAAGGATATTGAGTTGAAAGTCGATACCTGATACTGAAAGATGGAAAATAAATATTTTCTTCCACAAAACCAAACAGATTGTCTATGAAAATTCTTTAATGAAAGAGATGTTTGGCCCTAAAAAGGGCCTAGATATTGCTGTTATGAAGATCATTCGTGGATGACTTCTTAGGCACGCTCGCCACGGATGCGACGAGCCAGTTGGATGTCCTTTGGCATGATAGTCACGCGCTTGGCATGGATGGCGCACAGGTTGGTATCCTCAAACAGACCCACGAGGTAAGCCTCGGAAGCTTCCTGGAGAGCCATGACAGCAGAGGACTGGAAGCGGAGGTCAGTCTTGAAATCCTGAGCAATTTCACGCACCAGGCGCTGGAAAGGCAGTTTCCTGATAAGCAGCTCAGTGCTCTTCTGATAACGGCGGATCTCACGGAGAGCAACGGTTCCAGGCCTGTAACGGTGGGGTTTCTTGACACCTCCAGTGGCTGGAGCAGACTTGCGAGCTGCCTTTGTAGCAAGCTGCTTGCGGGGCGCCTTGCCACCAGTGGACTTGCGAGCCGTTTGCTTGGTACGTGCCATAGTTGTGGTAACAACAACTCACAACGAACACTCAGCTGAGTCTGCCCGCGCTTCCCACAAAATCCCTTTATATATGAATCGGGTGGGCCCGACTACTCCAACCCTGCCTTGTGATTGGTCAGAAACGTCCAGTGAGGCTCATCGCCCACGCAGTCACCGCATGAAAGATGTGATCATTATTGTTAGTCTAATTCATTTTGTTCTTATTCTTATTCTTATTCTTATTCTTTCTTCCCTCATTCATAACAAATCTTGGAAAATATACAGCAGAACTGACATGTCATTTAAAATTCTAAGACAATTAGCAAGAAAGTTGTGATATTCTTATTTTTTTCATTCTTTTTATTCTATTTTTTTCTTATTCTTGTCATAATTAATATTGTTATCTTTATTATTTTCATTTTTTTTTATTATTCTTCCTTATCTTATTCTTATTTATCCTACTTTTAGAGAGATGAGGCTTGTGCGGTCACCCATCCAAGTTCTGCCCGGACCCCCTGCTTAACCTTGCTGATCCCGCCGTCAGCTGATTGGTCAAGAGCGGAGAACAAGGTGTTGGGAGGGCTTATTTCTCTTATTCTTATTCTTTCCTGTATTGTTGTTGCATTGTTGTGCTGAAAATGTTGGAAAATATGCACTAAAATTAACCCTTCATTCATAATTCTACGACAATTAGCAAGAGAGATATATTATTACTTTTTTCCCTTATTTTTGTTCTTTTTATTCTTAATCTTCTTTTTTTTATTATAGTTGTTATTGTTATTTTATTATTTTCGTTTTTCGTTCATTCTCCTCATTCTTATTGCTATTTTTTTCTATTCTCAGAGAGATGAGGCTTTTGTGGTCACCCATCCAAGTTCTTCCCGGACCCCCTGCTTAACTGCGCTGATCCCGCCGTTAGCTAATTGGCCAAGACCGGAGAACTAGGTGTTGGGAGGCCTTCTTTCTATTATTCTTATTCTTTCTTCCCCCATTCATATCGTTGTATTGGAAATGTTGGAAAATATACAAAAGAATTCACCCTTCTATGACAATTAGGAAGAAAGACATGGGATGCTTTCTTTCTTTTTTTTTATATTCCTTTATTGTAATTTTTCTTATTCTTGTTATAATAATTCTTACTGTTATCTTTATTACTTAAAATTTTCGTTCATTCTCCCTATTCTTATTCTTATTTTTTTTATTTATTTATTTTTTTTCAGACAGATGAGGCTTGTGTAGTCACCCATCCAAGTATTGCCCGAAACCCCTGCGTAATCTCGACGATTTCATTTGACAATACCTATTTACTTATTTATTTATTATTATATTTATTAAAAAAAAAAAAGAAGAAAAGAAGATGAAGAATAAGGTATGTAATCGAAATACTCTCTCTATACTGTAGCAATAGTTTAGCTGGATGTACTTGTATTGCTTATCATAGAGACATAAAAAAAAAAAATAATAATAATAAAAATAAATAAATTAATTAATTTAAAAAATCAAAATAAATAGATATATAAATTAATTAATCAATCAAATAAATTTCTATGCTTCACCTTTATAGCATTCGTATGAATGTCAAAACAAAACAAAAAATATAAATATAAATAATAATATGAAAAAAAAAAATTACTAAATATATGAAAAATAGCATTACTACTACTACTACTACTACTACTACTACTGCTACTACTACTACTATTTTTTATTTTTTTTTTATGTAGGAAGGACACTGGCCAAGGGCAACAAAAATGTAATAAAAAAAATGCCCACTGAAATGCCAGTCCCATACAGGGGTCAAAGCAGTGGTCAAAAAATGATGAATAAGTGTCTTGAAACCTCCCTCTTGAAGGAATTCAAGTCATAGGAAGGTGGAAATACGGAAGCAGGCAGGGAGTTCCAGAGTTTACCAGAGAAAGGGATGAATGATTGAGAATACTAGTTAACTCTTGCGTTAGAGAAGTGGACAGAATAGAGGTGAGAGAAAGAAGAAAGTCTTGTGCAGCGAGGCCACGGAAGGAGGGGAGGCATGCAGTTAGCAAGATCAGAAGAGCAGTTAGCATGAAAATAGCGGTAGAAGACAGCTAGATATGCAACATTGCGGCGGTGAGAGAGAAGCTGAAGACAGTCAGTTAGAGGAGAGGAGTTGATGAGACGAAAAGCTTTTGATTCCACCCTGTCTAGAAAAGCAGTATGAGTGGAACCCCCCTCAGACATGTGAAGCATACTCCATACATGGACGGATAAGGCCCTTGTACAGAGTTAGCAGCTGGGGGGGTGAGAAAAACTGGCGGAGACGTCTCAGAACACCTAACTTCATAAAAGCTGTTTTAGCTAGAGATGAGATGTGAAGTTTCCAGTTCAGATTATAAGTAAAGGACAGACCGAGGATGTTCAATGTAGAAGAGGGGGACAGTTGAGTGTCATTGAAGAAGAGGGGATAGTTGTCTGGAAGGTTGTGTCGAGTTGATAGATGGAGGAATTGATTTTTTGAGGCATTGAACAATATCAAGTTTGTTCTGCCCCAATGAGAAATTTTAGAAAGATCAGAAGTCAGGCGTTCTGTGGCTTCCCTGCGTGATATGTTTACCTCCTGAAGGGTTGGACGTCTATGAAAAGACGTGGAAAAGTGCAGGGTGGTATCTTCAGCGTAGGAGTGGATAGGACAAGAAGTTTGGTTTAGAAGATCATTAATGAATAATAAGAAGAGAGTGGGTGACAGGACAGAACCCTGAGGAACACCACTGTTAATTGATTTAGGAGAAGAACAGTGACCGTCTACCACAGCAGCAATAGAACGGTCAAAAAGGAAACTTGAGATGAAGTAAACAGAGAGAAGGATAGAAACCGTAGGAGGGTAGTTTGGAAATCAAAGCTTTGTGCCAGACTCTATCAAAAGCTTTTGATAATTATGTCCAAGGCAACAGCAAAAGTTTCACCAAAATCTCTAAAAGAGGATGACCAAGACTCAGTAAGGAAAGCCAGAAGATCACCAGTAGAGCGGCCTTGACGGAACCCATACTGGCGATCAGATAGAAGGTTGTGGAGTGATAGATGTTTAAGAATCTTCCTGTTGAAGATAGATTCAAAAACTTTAGATAGGCAGGAAATTAAAGCAATAGGATGGTAGTTTGAGGGATTAGAACGGTCACCCTTTTTAGGAACAGGTTGAATGTAAGTAAACTTCCAGCAAGAAGGAAAGGTAGTGTTGACAGACAGAGCTGAAAGAATTTGAATAGGCAAGGTGCAAGCATGGAGGCATTGTTTCGGAGAACAATAGGAGGGACCCCATCCGGTCCATAAGCCTTCCGAGGGTTTAGGCCAGCGAGGGCATGGAAAACATCATTGCGAAGAATTTTAATAGGTGGCATGAAGTTGTCAGAGGGTGGAGGAGAGGGAGGAACAAGCCCAGAATCGTCCAATGTAGAATTTTTAGCAAAGGTTTGAGCAAAGATTTCAGCTTTAGAAATAGATGCGATAGCAGTGGTGCCATCTGGTTGAAATAGAGTAGGGAAAGAAGAAGCAGCAAAGTTATTGGAGATACTTTTTGGCTAGATGCCAGAAATCACGAAGGGAGTTAGAGAGAGAGAGAGAGAGAGAGAGAGAGAGAGAGAGAGAGAGAGAGAGAGAGAGAGAGAGAGAGAGAGAGAGAGAGAGAGAGAGAATGTGTGTGTGTGTATATGTGTCGGTTGGGTTGTGAAGGATGGGAAAAACCAGCAAGCCTCGGCTCCACTGACTGATCGATACTTGAATGTAATTCAAGTAAGGCGAAGTTAGGTTAGATTAGGTCAGGTCAGGTTAAGTTAGGTTAGGTTAGGTTAATTTAGGTTAGGTTGTTAGTGTTAGTTTAGGGTAGTTTAGGTGATGTTACGTTATGTTAGGTTAGGTTAGGTTAAGTTAGGTTATGTTAGGTTAGGTTAGGCCAGCTTTGCTTAATTTAGGTTAGGTTAATTTAGGATATTATAGGTTAGGTTCATTTAGGTGAAGTTTGGTTACATTAGGTTAGGTAATGTTAATTTAAGTTAGATTAGGTTAGTCAGGTTAGGTGAAGTTAAGTTAGGTTAGGTTAGGAACAACAATAAAAAGAAAGGAGGAAGAAAAACAACAACAGCAACAACAACAACAACAACAACAACAGCAACAACAAAGTTAGGTTAAGCTAATTTAGGTTATGTTAAGTTTGGGTTAGTTTAGGGTAGTTTAGGTAATGTTACATTATGTTAGGTTAGGTTAGGTTAAATTTAATAAATAAATAAATAATAATAGTAATAATAAAAATAAGTAGATAAATAAATAAAAAAAAATCCATGAATATATAACACAAATCTTTAAAATATAAAAACATATGATAATTTATATTAG
>NW_026973733.1:447500-460000 GCF_035594125.1 Scylla paramamosain
CGAGGTAGTTAAGGAGCGGCCAGTACTGATGATGGGGACGGTAACCACACCATTCAGTGGAAGCCACTTCACCCCCCACACAGAGGTAGTTGGGTGCGGCAAGGGCTGGGCAGGAAGGTAGTCAAGAGATGGTGGGGCGGGGCCCTGGAAGCATCCATGCAGGAATCCCCATTCACCCCCCGCCACCAGCGACTTACCGCGTGCAGGCAGATGGTATTAGATTTGACCCCTCGTTGCGGTGAGGGAGCCTTTTCGAGCCTCTGTCATTGCACATCCTACCATCACGTCAATCATTATCACAAACCATCCTCTCCCTCCCCATGCATATAACACCACGACATTTTTTATATTATATTTATATATATATATATATATATATATATATATATATATATATATATATATATATATATATATATATATATATATATATATATATATATATATATATATATATATATATATATATATATGTATATGTGTGTATATGTGTATATGTATATATGTGTATATATGTATGTATATGTATATATGTATATATGTATGTATGTGTGTGTATGTGTATATATGTATATATATATATATATTTATATATATATTTTTTTTTTTTTTTTTTTTTTTTTTTTTTTTTTTTTTTTTTTTAGCAGGGTGGCCTTTTTGCAGGACGAGTCACAGGACACAAGAAAAAAGGACCAACACCGCTTTTTTCACCCACCACATTACATCATACAATAAATATCCCGGCCATCACCAAATCACTCTACTACTATCCGTGGTTCGGAACCCACGTAAAACTGTAGGTCCCTCCGCTATACGGATGCAATTCTTCCTCTGTCCTTCTTTGAACCAATAAAAAGCACAAAAAAACCCTTTTTACTCTGACTGTCCTTCACTCCTCTTTCACAACCTGATAATGCAGGCTCTGGATAGTCTGGCCCCTAACTTGTGCGTGGTTTGGCCCGGGGATTTGGGTGCGTGGGCGGCGTCCGTGGCTGTGGCTGTGTTGGGCTTGGCTTGCTCGGTTGGTGGAGGACTCTCCTGCTTTCCCCGATAAAGCCCTTGTCTTCCTGGCCATCTTAGAATGAATATAACACGTTAAAAAAAAAAAATAAATAAATAAATAAAAAACATAAAAAAAAGATGTCCCTCCTAATTCAAATTGCGCCTGGGTCAAGCCCCAGTGACTATTTCTCCTACTACAATTCCCTTCTTATCACCCCCCTATTCTTCCCACTATCCCCACTTCTCCCTCCCCATCTTTTCTCTCTTTGTTATGTTATGTTATTTTGAGGCACATTCGTGAGCTTCCTGTTAGACCGTTCTTACGTCGTACTAGCAGCTCTCATCACCATGACTGGCCGCGGCAAGGGAGGCAAGGGTCTTGGAAAGGGAGGCGCCAAGCGTCACCGTAAGGTTCTGCGTGATAACATCCAGGGAATCACCAAGCCTGCTATCCGTCGTCTAGCTCGCCGAGGTGGCGTCAAGCGCATCTCTGGTCTCATCTACGAGGAGACTCGTGGGGTGCTCAAGGTGTTCCTTGAGAACGTTATCAGGGATGCTGTCACCTATACCGAGCACGCCAAGCGTAAGACCGTTACTGCCATGGACGTTGTCTACGCCCTCAAGCGTCAGGGCCGTACCCTGTACGGATTTGGTGGTTAAATCGCTCCATTATTGAGATGGTGCCAGCTATTCAGCTTGCATTATCATCATTGAATAACATCATCTCCCGGACCTTTTTAAGGTCCACAAACATGAAAAGAAAGAAGGACCATAGACTACTATTATTACTACTACTTTCTCATAACCATGTTCACTATCACTATCTGAGCTAAGAAAAGAAACCATTATTAATTATAACCATCTTTCTCACTTCATCAGGTCTTCTCCAAGTATTATTATTATTATCATTATTATTATTATTATTATTATTATTATTATTATCATTATTATTATTATTATTATTATTATTATTATTATTATTATTATTATTATTATTATTATTATCATTGACTTATTTCAATGATCACGCCCCTCATCGTTCTCAGTTTCTCATAAAACAAAATATACATTGAGATGAAAAAGACGCTCAACATATCACAATAGGCAACACATCTAATCAACTCTCCACTGTGACACACAGCAGGTACATTAGTAGAAATATAGTATACACTACTTGCTTATTATTGATATACCAGTATAGTCTACACAACTCTCTAGATGTTTGAACGTGTGGCTCCGAAGAGGAGCCGGATTGATGGTGATATTGGCTGAAGGGGAGGGAGGCCCTTTATTTACTTCTTCTCAGTCTTCTTGGGAAGGAGCACGGCCTGAATGTTGGGCAGCACGCCACCCTGTGCAATGGTGACTCCGGAGAGGAGCTTGTTAAGTTCCTCGTCGTTGCGGATGGCCAGCTGCAGGTGACGTGGGATGATGCGAGTCTTCTTGTTGTCACGGGCGGCATTGCCGGCAAGCTCAAGGACTTCAGCAGCCAGGTACTCCATAACTGCCGCAAGGTACACGGGGGCACCAGCACCCACGCGCTCGGCGTAGTTGCCTTTCCTTAGAAGGCGATGAATCCTGCCGACCGGGAACTGGAGTCCAGCACGACTGGAACGGGACTTTGACTTTCCCTTCACCTTTCCTCCCTTGCCGCGTCCAGACATGATAATGGATGTTGTGGTAGTAGTAGTAGTAGTAGTAGTTGTTGTTGTTGGTGATAAATGAGGAGCGCGAGTACTCTAACCTCGTCGGTAGCTCTGCGAGCAAGTAGTGAATTTTGGGAAAAACGGCTATATATACGCGAGATCAGATCGGCCCAGAGCGCGTCTGGACCAATCAGGACGCTCGCTGAGGTGGCGACTCCTGATCCTGAGTAGGCACGCTAATATATATACCACTTTTCAACTGAGAAAACGCACACTCGTTCTCACAGCAGTACGGCGACACTATGCCTCCCAAAGCATCAGGAAAGGCTGCCAAGAAAGCTGGCAAGGCACAGAAGGCCATTGCCAAGGGCGACAAGAAGAAGAAGCGCAGGAGGAAGGAGAGCTACTCCATCTACATCTACAAGGTGCTCAAGCAAGTCCACCCAGACACTGGCGTGTCCTCCAAGGCCATGTCAATCATGAACTCGTTCGTGAATGACATTTTCGAGCGCATCGCTGCCGAGGCATCCCGCCTGGCACACTATAACAAGCGCTCCACCATCACCAGCCGGGAAATCCAGACCGCTGTCCGTCTTCTTCTGCCTGGTGAACTGGCAAAACACGCTGTTTCTGAAGGCACCAAGGCTGTTACCAAGTATACCTCCTCCAAGTAAACAGGCGGCCAGTATACTGCTGCCAGTATAAAATAATACCCGGCTCCATTGGAGCCACACTTGAAAAGGAAAAAAGATACGATATAGACAAATGCATTATTATTATAATTATTGTTATTATTATTAATATTATTATTATTATTATTTTTATTATTATTATTATTATTATTATTATTATTATTATTATTATTATCATTATTAATAATATTAATATTGTTGTTTTTATTATGATTATTATTATAATAATTATTGTATCATTATTATTATTATTATTATTATTATTATTATGCTTATTATTATCGTGATTATTATTCTGTGGAGATAAAGAAAAGATAAAAAAAAAATAGAGATAAAGAAAGATAAAAATTCTCCCAAGTGAAAGAGATATGGCCATGGAAGAGGGAATAATAATAATAATATAAAAAAAAAAAAAGGGGGGAAGGATATTGAGTTGAAAGTCGATACCTGATACTGAAAGATGGAAAATAAATATTTTCTTCCACAAAACCAAACAGATTGTCTATGAAAATTCTTTAATGAAAGAGATGTTTGGCCCTAAAAAGGGCCTAGATATTGCTGTTATGAAGATCATTCGTGGATGACTTCTTAGGCACGCTCGCCACGGATGCGACGAGCCAGTTGGATGTCCTTTGGCATGATAGTCACGCGCTTGGCATGGATGGCGCACAGGTTGGTATCCTCAAACAGACCCACGAGGTAAGCCTCGGAAGCTTCCTGGAGAGCCATGACAGCAGAGGACTGGAAGCGGAGGTCAGTCTTGAAATCCTGAGCAATTTCACGCACCAGGCGCTGGAAAGGCAGTTTCCTGATAAGCAGCTCAGTGCTCTTCTGATAACGGCGGATCTCACGGAGAGCAACGGTTCCAGGCCTGTAACGGTGGGGTTTCTTGACACCTCCAGTGGCTGGAGCAGACTTGCGAGCTGCCTTTGTAGCAAGCTGCTTGCGGGGCGCCTTGCCACCAGTGGACTTGCGAGCCGTTTGCTTGGTACGTGCCATAGTTGTGGTAACAACAACTCACAACGAACACTCAGCTGAGTCTGCCCGCGCTATCTATCTATCTATATTTATAGAAAAGATGGGTGAAGGAAGAATAATATGAGTATAAGAGGATAGTGAGAAATAATGAAAGAAGTATAAGATTAAAGATGGTGGGCTGTCCACCTTGCTATTTTACTTATTGATGTTATACTGTGTATTATGTGTTTGTGAGAATGTTTGTGTTCTGTGTGCTGACTTCATGTGATGGCACGGGCCGCGATTGTTCTCCCTGTTACACCGCAGGCGAGTCGAGAGAGACTCTACCACTACTCCCTCGCCGACACCACACAACTCTTACCCCCTATAGGTAGGTCCCCGGGTGTCAGCGACTCAGGATGAGGTGCAACCCCCTCCCCATCTACCGCTTGCTGGGGGCCAGCAAGCCCTACCAGTGGCCAGTACCCCTCGGCTGTGCACTACGGTGTGGTGAACACCGGCTTGGCATACCGCCTCACCGCCGACTCAGGGCGCGGAGTGGGGAGAGAGGAGGCCAGCTACGAGTCCCATGTGAAGCATGTGTGTGTGTTTGCTGTTTAGAGTGTTGGAGTTACATAATATTCTTTCCTTTCCAGATGCCCCGTGTGTGCTGAGTTTTTGTGTTTGGCCATCTTCAGGAATACAGTGAGTAAAGGTAAGTGTTTTAAGGTGAGTATGTTTCCTTTATTTTCGGTTTGTTAATATATTGGGTTGGGTATTGTTTTGCATGCCTGTAGGCTGCTAGGGAAATCACGGTGGTATTTTACTATTTGATCTGAGTTGTCTTTTAGGCTTTGATAGTTAGGCAGGCCCAACTCATCAATTTTTTCCCAAATTGTCTTTGCTCTGTAGTGTAGACGTATATTGAGAGGTGCTGTTTTGGTGTGTATGTGTACTTGTTCTGTTGTCATGGTGTAAGGGTGTTTCTGATTTGTTGCAAATCTAAGTGCTTTGTTTTGAACTTTTTGAAGTTTGCTAATTTGGTTATTGCTCATTGTGTGCATAGGGATTGGAGGGTAATCAAGTATTGGTAGTATTAGTGCTTTTACTAAGTGTATTTTTATTTTCTCTGGCATGTTATGTAACTTGTAGAGTTTTTGTAGTGACGCTATTGCTATATTTTTACGCTCCTGTATATGTTTGTAGTAGCCACCTGTAGTTATGGTTAGACCAAGGCATTTGCCGGTACTTTTAAATTCTATTTCTTCTTCGTTAATGATGAGTGGAAAGGTAAGTTTTGCTCCAAGGTGCAGAGGGGTGAATTTATTAACATTGGTTTTTATTTTCCAGTTCCTTTCGTAGTTATTAATTGCTGTTATTGCTCTCTCTGTTTTTATATTGAGCATGTTCTTGGACCTTCCTGGGTAGCCAATTATTTGTGTTATGTCGTCTGCAAAACTGATGTTAAGGGTTTGTATAGGTTGTTGAATATCATTGGTGTAAATTGTGAAGAGTGTTGGTGACAGAACACTGCCTTGTGGTACACCGCAGTTTAAATTAAATGTAGGACCAATGTAATGATTAACTTTAATGGATGCTGTGCGATCAGATAAAAAGTCGCATAAAAATTTTTCTATTGTAATAGGGAGTTGTAGTTGTAGGATTTTATGCTTAAGACCGAGGTGCCAGACTTGATCAAAAGCTTTAGATATGTCTCTTAGTATGACTTGGCACTGGCCTTTATCTGATTTATTGTGTGCTATTTGTTCTGTGATGACTGCTAGTGCTTGTGTGGTGCCTCTATTACTACGAAAACCGAACTGGTAAGTGTTATATAAGTTATTAATTTCTAGGTGTGTTTTTAGCCTTGAATTTATCACTCGCTCAAGGATTTTGCCTGGTACTTCTAATAGCGTTATTGGTCTGTAATTTTGAGCCTGTTGAGGGGATTTATTTTGTTTAGGGATTAGTCTGATGATTCCGTTTTTCCACTTGTCGGGAAAATAGCCTGCTGAGATAGTGCTGTTGAATATTTCTGTTAGTCTAATTATTGCTGTGTCTGGTAGGTGTGTTAAGATTGTTTTATTAATTCCACTTCGTCCCGGGCTAGTTCTTTTTAGCTGCTTTATGATGTTTTTTAATTCTTCTGTAGTTATTGTCGTGTCAGTGTGTTGTGTGTTGAGTCTGGTAATGTCAGAGTTATTGTAGGGAATTGTTCTGTGGGTGTTATTTCTGATGTTATGTAAGACAATCTCATTTTCCATGTGATCTTCCTCTCCATCCTCCTCTCCACTAAAGATTTCTTGCCAGTACTCTCTGTGTACTTCCTCTTTTTCTCTGTCGGTGTATACTTTGTTGTTATGTTTGTTCCTAATGTAGTGGGGTTCGTTCTCTCTGTTGCCTGTCAGTAGTTTAATTTTCTTCCAGAATGTTGTAGGATCTCTATAAGTGCTCGAAACTTCATTTATTAGTCTGTACCAGTGTTCTCTATTTTCCTGTATTAAAGCTTCGTGTAGTAGTGTTTGTAGTTGTTTGTAGTATCTGTAATTCTGATAGGACCAACCGTGTGCACGTGAGTAAGTCTGTAGTTCTGTAAAAAGTGTCTTAAGTAGTTTTGTTGTGTCTGTGTGTTTGGGTGATGGTAGACATTTGTAACGTGTAGTGGGTATGGCTTGTTGCATAGCTTGCTCTATTGCCTGGTGCCAGTTTTCAGTGGCAGTGTCTATTGTTTCAAGTGTTTCTTCGTGTAGTGTGTTTGTGTGTAGTGTGTTGGTGACATGTCTTTTAAATGTTTCCCAATTTGCTTTATTGTAGTTGGGTCTTGGTGGAGCTGGAATGAGTATAGGGGCTGTGGCTATTGTGTAAATTATTGGAATGTGATCGCTTGTGGTGAGGGGTCCTTCTACTGCATGTGTGTTGTGGTATGTGCGGTGGTTTGTAAGTATAATGTCTGGTGTTGTGCCTCTTCTGTGTGTATAATAAGTAGGAAAATCTGGTCCGACATGTTGTATTAGTCTGTTTTGTATTAAAGTGTTGATTTGTCTGCCTTTGTTGTTGCTGTGAGTGTATCCTAAGTTGGGGTGATTTGCATTTAAGTCAGCCAGCATGTATACTGGACAGGTACGTCTAAACAATTTAGTGAAGTCAGGTATGGGTATATATGTTCTTGATGGTGGTTGATATAAAGTTGAAATTATTATTTTTCCTGTGGTGGTACTTATTTCTACTGCAAGTAGATCTGATAGGAAATCATCAAGTAGTTTATATTGTATGTTCTTTTTTATTGCTATAGCTGTGCCATCTGACGCATTATTGAGGGTATTTTTCGTGTGTACTCTGTATCCAGGAATTTTCATTGGTGTGTTTTCTTGTATGCCGTGGCTGTTTATGAGTATTATTTCTGGGTCTATTATTCTGTATGTGTTGGAGAGTGATATTCGTCTGTTGTTCCAGTGTAGTACGTTGTGTTGTATTATCTTAATGTTTCTTAGAGCCATGTTGTTTGTGTGACTTTGTTGGTGTGTGTGTGAGTGTTTTTGTGTGTTACTGTGTGTTTTTTGTTTTTAGTTTTTGTGTTTGCCTAGCAACTGGAGACCTTTCATTGCACTGTCCTGTTCTTATTTTCCTGAATACACTGTCTTCCAGTATAGTGAAGCAGTCTTTCAACACTATATCACCTTTTTTGATTAGTCCTATCACTTCGTGAGATTTCATGGTTGGTTCATTGTAGGTGTATTTATATGTTCCATCCTCTATTCCTTTTATCAGATGACCCATTGTGATGTTTTTAGGCCATCCCTGGCTCTCTCTTGTTATTATTTTAAGTTCTATTTCATCGCTGTCAAGTTGTTTCTTTGTGTTTGTTTGTGTTTTTTGTTTGGTAGAAACTTGTTGGGTGTGTGTGTCTAGTGTTGTTACATTTTGTTGTTGATCTGTTTGTGTGTCTGTTAGTAGGTCTTCAGTTTCCATTAAGGATAGTTTTTCTGTGTCGGCTAGAAGTGAGAGGAGTTTTGAGGAATTAGGTGTCTTGGGTATTTTTATTTGAGGAAGTTTATTTTCCTTTAGAGTGGCATTAAGTTCTTTCTCATAGCTTCCTGGTTCTATTACATTCATTAGATGAGCGTGTATCATGCAAGAGTATATTTTGAAATGGTCTTCTCTGCTGATTTGTGTTGATGTGCTGTTATTCATTGTGGGGATGTTGTTTGTCTTTGTTATCTGGGAGTATGATGCTGTCTCCTTTTCTTCCTCTCTCTTCATCTTTATTACATCTTTTCTTATTTTGCATCTCATAGATAGTGTCCTGTGGTTTTCTCCACAATTGATGCATTTTTTGCTCTCTTTGTTGCATGATTTCCACGTGTGCCCTTCCTCGGCACACTCGGAACATATTTTATATTCTTTATGCTTTGTACAGTCTTTTGTGGTGTGAGATTCTATCATGTAGCATCTGAAGCATGTTTGGATGTGATAAAATTTATCTTGCTGGATTTGGTAATGTGGAATTTTCATGGAAAAAAGCTTTAGTCCATGTTCTGTAGCTTTAGAGGCATAGATTGCCTGAGAGAATGTTATTTTAATTGTTTTAGAGTTAGGGAACTTGAAAACATTATCAATATTGCCTTCCAGGAATGAATTTTGAGTATACAATTCATTTAATATGTCGTCTTCAGAGTTGTTGTAGATGTGTGCATTAACATTAAAGGCTATGACTGTTTTCTTTGCTTTCAGTTCTGGTGGTATTACTGGATTCATGTCTTCTTGGGAAAATTCTTCCTTAATCTTGTCCTTGAATATCTTTTCTTGCTCTTCATCTGACGAGACGATGATGAATCCATCTTGGACTGGAATTATGTTGGTAGGGAAGACATCATTGTTGCTGAGTATTGTTAGGAGAGTGTTCTTTCTTCGTGGATCTTGGCTGTTTGTTGTTTTTATTTTTACTCTCGCCATTTTTCACATGATAAAAACAATAATTCCTATAAGGGGGCCGAGGCCCGACAAAAACCCACAGCTAATAAATGGATAGAAAAAAAAGAAAGAGAAGGAGCCTGCCTATGTGGGGCAGTTTAGTCACCCAGCTCCTAAAAGCTGTCGTAATGGCCCTGCCCCACGACCTAGCCCTAGCAGAGATTTCCTCTGAAGGAGGGGAAAGGAAATATCAAGTTGGAGGTAAAGAGGGAAGCTTACCCAGCAGCCTTCTAAGCCAGAGCCAACAGATCCACCTAGTTACCGAGGGTCACTCTCGGGAACGTTCTGGGTCCGCTCACTGCAGTCTGGCAAAGAACGAAGCTGGGAGCAAGGAAGGGAAAAGGGAGGATGGCGAGGAACCACAGGGCGAGCTCTCAACCGGACAGGGAGAGCTCCGGTACACAGTGGGACCTGGGAAGGCAGCTGGTGTTCTTCCGTCTATGATCACCTAGCTCCTTGACTCGGTGGCGAGTAAGTACGAGGCGGCGAGAGCTGCTGTCCAGCACTTTCACTCAGCGTCCGAACGGTCTGCGTGCCGCTACTGCCCGCGCTTCCCACAAAATCCCTTTATATATGAATCGGGTGGGCCCGACGACTCCAACCCTGCCTTGTGATTGGTCAGAAACGTCCAGTGAGGCTCATCGCCCACGCAGTCACCGCATGAAAGATGTGATCATTATTGTTAGTCTAATTCATTTTGTTCTTATTCTTATTCTTATTCTTATTCTTTCTTCCCTCATTCATAACAAATCTTGGAAAATATACAGCAGAACTGACATGTCATTTAAAATTCTAAGACAATTAGCAAGAAAGTTGTGATATTCTTATTTTTTTCATTCTTTTTATTCTATTTTTTTCTTATTCTTGTCATAATTAATATTGTTATCTTTATTATTTTCATTTTTTTTTATTATTCTTCCTTATCTTATTCTTATTTATCCTACTTTTAGAGAGATGAGGCTTGTGCGGTCACCCATCCAAGTTCTGCCCGGACCCCCTGCTTAACCTTGCTGATCCCGCCGTCAGCTGATTGGTCAAGAGCGGAGAACAAGGTGTTGGGAGGGCTTATTTCTCTTATTCTTATTCTTTCCTGTATTGTTGTTGCATTGTTGTGCTGAAAATGTTGGAAAATATGCACTAAAATTAACCCTTCATTCATAATTCTACGACAATTAGCAAGAGAGATATATTATTACTTTTTTCCCTTATTTTTGTTCTTTTTATTCTTAATCTTCTTTTTTTTATTATAGTTGTTATTGTTATTTTATTATTTTCGTTTTTCGTTCATTCTCCTCATTCTTATTGCTATTTTTTTCTATTCTCAGAGAGATGAGGCTTTTGTGGTCACCCATCCAAGTTCTTCCCGGACCCCCTGCTTAACTGCGCTGATCCCGCCGTTAGCTAATTGGCCAAGACCGGAGAACTAGGTGTTGGGAGGCCTTCTTTCTATTATTCTTATTCTTTCTTCCCCCATTCATATCGTTGTATTGGAAATGTTGGAAAATATACAAAAGAATTCACCCTTCTATGACAATTAGGAAGAAAGACATGGGATGCTTTCTTTCTTTTTTTTTATATTCCTTTATTGTAATTTTTCTTATTCTTGTTATAATAATTCTTACTGTTATCTTTATTACTTAAAATTTTCGTTCATTCTCCCTATTCTTATTCTTATTTTTTTTATTTATTTATTTTTTTTCAGACAGATGAGGCTTGTGTAGTCACCCATCCAAGTATTGCCCGAAACCCCTGCGTAATCTCGACGATTTCATTTGACAATACCTATTTACTTATTTATTTATTATTATATTTATTAAAAAAAAAAAAGAAGAAAAGAAGATGAAGAATAAGGTATGTAATCGAAATACTCTCTCTATACTGTAGCAATAGTTTAGCTGGATGTACTTGTATTGTGTCAAAAATACTTGCAATATCTGCAATTGTAACCTGCAGTGTCGGCATAATGCATAATTAAGCAATGAAAAGAAAAATTAATAAAAGAATAAATGAAAAAAAGAAAGAAAAAAAGATACAATTAACAATTAAATATATTAGCTACCCCTCTACGTTTCTTTATCACTGCAGAAAAATGGAAACATTTTAACGTAGACTTGTCAAAATTCAACTGAAATTAAGGGTTAAATAAGGATTGTCACCCCTTCCCCAGAGGATATTCATTGTCTTTTAATATATATATATATATATATATATATATATATATATATATATATATATATATATATATATATATATATATATATATATATATATATATATATATATATATATATATATATATTCTTTTTATTTAAAGTCTTATTTAGAGAGAGAGAGAGAGAGAGAGAGAGGTAACGTCCTTGAGGATAGCAGCTCGTCTACGCTCCGCTCAGTGATCAGCGTTAGAATGTAATTCCTCATTTCTTTAAAAAAAAAAAAAAAAAAAAAAAAAAACAGAAACTTTATTTAGGGGGCTTGCTGGAAACAAACTACAATGGAGGAAAGAACAATATGTCTGCTATATGACCCACCCAGTTAAATTTTCAAGAAGCAAACGCAAGTTGGAAAATACGAGGAAGATAAATTTTCATTTATATACGTTTTATGGTAATTTCTGCCACGCCTTCCTCTATTCATCAAACGTCACTGACACTTATTCCCTTTATTTTTTACTTTACAGAATCTTTTGTAGGGCAAGACTCTAGAGGATATGTGCTTTCATAAATTCTATAATGCTTTGCTTATCATAGAGACATAAAAAAAAAAAATAATAATAATAAAAATAAATAAATTAATTAATTTAAAAAATCAAAATAAATAGATATATAAATTAATTAATCAATCAAATAAATTTCTATGCTTCACCTTTATAGCATTCGTATGAATGTCAAAACAAAACAAAAAATATAAATATAAATAATAATATGAAAAAAAAAAATTACTAAATATATGAAAAATAGCATTACTACTACTACTACTACTACTACTACTACTGCTACTACTACTACTATTTTTTTTTTTTTTTTTATGTAGGAAGGACACTGGCCAAGGGCAACAAAAATGTAATAAAAAAAATGCCCACTGAAATGCCAGTCCCATACAGGGGTCAAAGCAGTGGTCAAAAAATGATGAATAAGTGTCTTGAAACCTCCCTCTTGAAGGAATTCAAGTCATAGGAAGGTGGAAATACGGAAGCAGGCAGGGAGTTCCAGAGTTTACCAGAGAAAGGGATGAA
>NW_026973733.1:465000-472500 GCF_035594125.1 Scylla paramamosain
ATTTTGAGGCACATTCGTGAGCTTCCTGTTAGACCGTTCGGACGTCGTACTAGCAGCTCTCATCACCATGACTGGCCGCGGCAAGGGAGGCAAGGGTCTTGGAAAGGGAGGCGCCAAGCGTCACCGTAAGGTTCTGCGTGATAACATCCAGGGAATCACCAAGCCTGCTATCCGTCGTCTAGCTCGCCGAGGTGGCGTCAAGCGCATCTCTGGTCTCATCTACGAGGAGACTCGTGGGGTGCTCAAGGTGTTCCTTGAGAACGTTATCAGGGATGCTGTCACCTATACCGAGCACGCCAAGCGTAAGACCGTTACTGCCATGGACGTTGTCTACGCCCTCAAGCGTCAGGGCCGTACCCTGTACGGATTTGGTGGTTAAATCGCTCCATTATTGAGATGGTGCCAGCTATTCAGCTTGCATTATCATCATTGAATAACATCATCTCCCGGACCTTTTTAAGGTCCACAAACATGAAAAGAAAGAAGGACCATAGACTACTATTATTACTACTACTTTCTCATAACCATGTTCACTATCACTATCTGAGCTAAGAAAAGAAACCATTATTAATTATAACCATCTTTCTCACTTCATCAGGTCTTCTCCAAGTATTATTATTATTATCATTATTATTATTATTATTATTATTATTATTATTATCATTATTATTATTATTATTATTATTATTATTATTATTATTATTATTATCATTGACTTATTTCAATGATCACGCCCCTCATCGTTCTCAGTTTCTCATAAAACAAAATATACATTGAGATGAAAAAGACGCTCAACATATCACAATAGGCAACACATCTAATCAACTCTCCACTGTGACACACAGCAGGTACATTAGTAGAAATATAGTATACATATTTATTCTCGGTCACTTGCGTGCCTGACTAAATAATAATAATAATAATAACAAATAACTAACTCGAAAATAAATACACTACTTGCTTATTATTGATATACCAGTATAGTCTACACAACTCTCTAGATGTTTGAACGTGTGGCTCCGAAGAGGAGCCGGATTGATGGTGATATTGGCTGAAGGGGAGGGAGGCCCTTTATTTACTTCTTCTCAGTCTTCTTGGGAAGGAGCACGGCCTGAATGTTGGGCAGCACGCCACCCTGTGCAATGGTGACTCCGGAGAGGAGCTTGTTAAGTTCCTCGTCGTTGCGGATGGCCAGCTGCAGGTGACGTGGGATGATGCGAGTCTTCTTGTTGTCACGGGCGGCATTGCCGGCAAGCTCAAGGACTTCAGCAGCCAGGTACTCCATAACTGCCGCAAGGTACACGGGGGCACCAGCACCCACGCGCTCGGCGTAGTTGCCTTTCCTTAGAAGGCGATGAATCCTGCCGACCGGGAACTGGAGTCCAGCACGACTGGAACGGGACTTTGACTTTCCCTTCACCTTTCCTCCCTTGCCGCGTCCAGACATGATAATGGATGTTGTGGTAGTAGTAGTAGTAGTAGTAGTTGTTGTTGTTGGTGATAAATGAGGAGCGCGAGTACTCTAACCTCGTCGGTAGCTCTGCGAGCAAGTAGTGAATTTTGGGAAAAACGGCTATATATACGCGAGATCAGATCGGCCCAGAGCGCGTCTGGACCAATCAGGACGCTCGCTGAGGTGGCGACTCCTGATCCTGAGTAGGCACGCTAATATATATACCACTTTTCAACTGAGAAAACGCACACTCGTTCTCACAGCAGTACGGCGACACTATGCCTCCCAAAGCATCAGGAAAGGCTGCCAAGAAAGCTGGCAAGGCACAGAAGGCCATTGCCAAGGGCGACAAGAAGAAGAAGCGCAGGAGGAAGGAGAGCTACTCCATCTACATCTACAAGGTGCTCAAGCAAGTCCACCCAGACACTGGCGTGTCCTCCAAGGCCATGTCAATCATGAACTCGTTCGTGAATGACATTTTCGAGCGCATCGCTGCCGAGGCATCCCGCCTGGCACACTATAACAAGCGCTCCACCATCACCAGCCGGGAAATCCAGACCGCTGTCCGTCTTCTTCTGCCTGGTGAACTGGCAAAACACGCTGTTTCTGAAGGCACCAAGGCTGTTACCAAGTATACCTCCTCAAAGTAAACAGGCGGCCAGTATACTGCTGCCAGTATAAAATAATACCCGGCTCCATTGGAGCCACACTTGAAAAGGAAAAAAGATACGATATAGACAAATGCATTATTATTATAATTATTGTTATTATTATTAATATTATTATTATTATTATTTTTATTATTATTATTATTATTATTATTATTATTATTATTATTATTATTATTATCATTATTAATAATATTAATATTGTTGTTTTTATTATGATTATTATTATAATAATTATTGTATCATTATTATTATTATTATTATTATTATTATTATTATTATTATTATTATTATTATTATGCTTATTATTATCGTGATTATTATTCTGTGGAGATAAAGAAAAGATAAAAAAAAAATAGAGATAAAGAAAGATAAAAATTCTCCCAAGTGAAAGAGATATGGCCATGGAAGAGGGAATAATAATAATAATATAAAAAAAAAAAAAGGGGGGAAGGATATTGAGTTGAAAGTCGATACCTGATACTGAAAGATGGAAAATAAATATTTTCTTCCACAAAACCAAACAGATTGTCTATGAAAATTCTTTAATGAAAGAGATGTTTGGCCCTAAAAAGGGCCTAGATATTGCTGTTATGAAGATCATTCGTGGATGACTTCTTAGGCACGCTCGCCACGGATGCGACGAGCCAGTTGGATGTCCTTTGGCATGATAGTCACGCGCTTGGCATGGATGGCGCACAGGTTGGTATCCTCAAACAGACCCACGAGGTAAGCCTCGGAAGCTTCCTGGAGAGCCATGACAGCAGAGGACTGGAAGCGGAGGTCAGTCTTGAAATCCTGAGCAATTTCACGCACCAGGCGCTGGAAAGGCAGTTTCCTGATAAGCAGCTCAGTGCTCTTCTGATAACGGCGGATCTCACGGAGAGCAACGGTTCCAGGCCTGTAACGGTGGGGTTTCTTGACACCTCCAGTGGCTGGAGCAGACTTGCGAGCTGCCTTTGTAGCAAGCTGCTTGCGGGGCGCCTTGCCACCAGTGGACTTGCGAGCCGTTTGCTTGGTACGTGCCATAGTTGTGGTAACAACAACTCACAACGAACACTCAGCTGAGTCTGCCCGCGCTTCCCACAAAATCCCTTTATATATGAATCGGGTGGGCCCGACGACTCCAACCCTGCCTTGTGATTGGTCAGAAACGTCCAGTGAGGCTCATCGCCCACGCAGTCACCGCATGAAAGATGTGATCATTATTGTTAGTCTAATTCATTTTGTTCTTATTCTTATTCTTATTCTTATTCTTTCTTCCCTCATTCATAACAAATCTTGGAAAATATACAGCAGAACTGACATGTCATTTAAAATTCTAAGACAATTAGCAAGAAAGTTGTGATATTCTTATTTTTTTCATTCTTTTTATTCTATTTTTTTCTTATTCTTGTCATAATTAATATTGTTATCTTTATTATTTTCATTTTTTTTTATTATTCTTCCTTATCTTATTCTTATTTATCCTACTTTTAGAGAGATGAGGCTTGTGCGGTCACCCATCCAAGTTCTGCCCGGACCCCCTGCTTAACCTTGCTGATCCCGCCGTCAGCTGATTGGTCAAGAGCGGAGAACAAGGTGTTGGGAGGGCTTATTTCTCTTATTCTTATTCTTTCCTGTATTGTTGTTGCATTGTTGTGCTGAAAATGTTGGAAAATATGCACTAAAATTAACCCTTCATTCATAATTCTACGACAATTAGCAAGAGAGATATATTATTACTTTTTTCCCTTATTTTTGTTCTTTTTATTCTTAATCTTCTTTTTTTTATTATAGTTGTTATTGTTATTTTATTATTTTCGTTTTTCGTTCATTCTCCTCATTCTTATTGCTATTTTTTTCTATTCTCAGAGAGATGAGGCTTTTGTGGTCACCCATCCAAGTTCTTCCCGGACCCCCTGCTTAACTGCGCTGATCCCGCCGTTAGCTAATTGGCCAAGACCGGAGAACTAGGTGTTGGGAGGCCTTCTTTCTATTATTCTTATTCTTTCTTCCCCCATTCATATCGTTGTATTGGAAATGTTGGAAAATATACAAAAGAATTCACCCTTCTATGACAATTAGGAAGAAAGACATGGGATGCTTTCTTTCTTTTTTTTTATATTCCTTTATTGTAATTTTTCTTATTCTTGTTATAATAATTCTTACTGTTATCTTTATTACTTAAAATTTTCGTTCATTCTCCCTATTCTTATTCTTATTTTTTTTATTTATTTATTTTTTTTCAGACAGATGAGGCTTGTGTAGTCACCCATCCAAGTATTGCCCGAAACCCCTGCGTAATCTCGACGATTTCATTTGACAATACCTATTTACTTATTTATTTATTATTATATTTATTAAAAAAAAAAAAGAAGAAAAGAAGATGAAGAATAAGGTATGTAATCGAAATACTCTCTCTATACTGTAGCAATAGTTTAGCTGGATGTACTTGTATTGTGTCAAAAATACTTGCAATATCTGCAATTGTAACCTGCAGTGTCGGCATAATGCATAATTAAGCAATGAAAAGAAAAATTAATAAAAGAATAAATGAAAAAAAGAAAGAAAAAAAGATACAATTAACAATTAAATATATTAGCTACCCCTCTACGTTTCTTTATCACTGCAGAAAAATGGAAACATTTTAACGTAGACTTGTCAAAATTCAACTGAAATTAAGGGTTAAATAAGGATTGTCACCCCTTCCCCAGAGGATATTCATTGTCTTTTAATATATATATATATATATATATATATATATATATATATATATATATATATATATATATATATATATATATATATATATATATATATATATATATATATATATATATATATATATATTCTTTTTATTTAAAGTCTTATTTAGAGAGAGAGAGAGAGAGAGAGAGAGGTAACGTCCTTGAGGATAGCAGCTCGTCTACGCTCCGCTCAGTGATCAGCGTTAGAATGTAATTCCTCATTTCTTTAAAAAAAAAAAAAAAAAAAAAAAAAAACAGAAACTTTATTTAGGGGGCTTGCTGGAAACAAACTACAATGGAGGAAAGAACAATATGTCTGCTATATGACCCACCCAGTTAAATTTTCAAGAAGCAAACGCAAGTTGGAAAATACGAGGAAGATAAATTTTCATTTATATACGTTTTATGGTAATTTCTGCCACGCCTTCCTCTATTCATCAAACGTCACTGACACTTATTCCCTTTATTTTTTACTTTACAGAATCTTTTGTAGGGCAAGACTCTAGAGGATATGTGCTTTCATAAATTCTATAATGCTTTGCTTATCATAGAGACATAAAAAAAAAAAATAATAATAATAAAAATAAATAAATTAATTAATTTAAAAAATCAAAATAAATAGATATATAAATTAATTAATCAATCAAATAAATTTCTATGCTTCACCTTTATAGCATTCGTATGAATGTCAAAACAAAACAAAAAATATAAATATAAATAATAATATGAAAAAAAAAAATTACTAAATATATGAAAAATAGCATTACTACTACTACTACTACTACTACTACTACTGCTACTACTACTACTATTTTTTTTTTTTTTTTTATGTAGGAAGGACACTGGCCAAGGGCAACAAAAATGTAATAAAAAAAATGCCCACTGAAATGCCAGTCCCATACAGGGGTCAAAGCAGTGGTCAAAAAATGATGAATAAGTGTCTTGAAACCTCCCTCTTGAAGGAATTCAAGTCATAGGAAGGTGGAAATACGGAAGCAGGCAGGGAGTTCCAGAGTTTACCAGAGAAAGGGATGAATGATTGAGAATACTAGTTAACTCTTGCGTTAGAGAAGTGGACAGAATAGAGGTGAGAGAAAGAAGAAAGTCTTGTGCAGCGAGGCCACGGAAGGAGGGGAGGCATGCAGTTAGCAAGATCAGAAGAGCAGTTAGCATGAAAATAGCGGTAGAAGACAGCTAGATATGCAACATTGCGGCGGTGAGAGAGAAGCTGAAGACAGTCAGTTAGAGGAGAGGAGTTGATGAGACGAAAAGCTTTTGATTCCACCCTGTCTAGAAAAGCAGTATGAGTGGAACCCCCCTCAGACATGTGAAGCATACTCCATACATGGACGGATAAGGCCCTTGTACAGAGTTAGCAGCTGGGGGGGTGAGAAAAACTGGCGGAGACGTCTCAGAACACCTAACTTCATAAAAGCTGTTTTAGCTAGAGATGAGATGTGAAGTTTCCAGTTCAGATTATAAGTAAAGGACAGACCGAGGATGTTCAATGTAGAAGAGGGGGACAGTTGAGTGTCATTGAAGAAGAGGGGATAGTTGTCTGGAAGGTTGTGTCGAGTTGATAGATGGAGGAATTGATTTTTTGAGGCATTGAACAATATCAAGTTTGTTCTGCCCCAATGAGAAATTTTAGAAAGATCAGAAGTCAGGCGTTCTGTGGCTTCCCTGCGTGATATGTTTACCTCCTGAAGGGTTGGACGTCTATGAAAAGACGTGGAAAAGTGCAGGGTGGTATCTTCAGCGTAGGAGTGGATAGGACAAGAAGTTTGGTTTAGAAGATCATTAATGAATAATAAGAAGAGAGTGGGTGACAGGACAGAACCCTGAGGAACACCACTGTTAATTGATTTAGGAGAAGAACAGTGACCGTCTACCACAGCAGCAATAGAACGGTCAAAAAGGAAACTTGAGATGAAGTAAACAGAGAGAAGGATAGAAACCGTAGGAGGGTAGTTTGGAAATCAAAGCTTTGTGCCAGACTCTATCAAAAGCTTTTGATAATTATGTCCAAGGCAACAGCAAAAGTTTCACCAAAATCTCTAAAAGAGGATGACCAAGACTCAGTAAGGAAAGCCAGAAGATCACCAGTAGAGCGGCCTTGACGGAACCCATACTGGCGATCAGATAGAAGGTTGTGGAGTGATAGATGTTTAAGAATCTTCCTGTTGAAGATAGATTCAAAAACTTTAGATAGGCAGGAAATTAAAGCAATAGGATGGTAGTTTGAGGGATTAGAACGGTCACCCTTTTTAGGAACAGGTTGAATGTAAGTAAACTTCCAGCAAGAAGGAAAGGTAGTGTTGACAGACAGAGCTGAAAGAATTTGAATAGGCAAGGTGCAAGCATGGAGGCATTGTTTCGGAGAACAATAGGAGGGACCCCATCCGGTCCATAAGCCTTCCGAGGGTTTAGGCCAGCGAGGGCATGGAAAACATCATTGCGAAGAATTTTAATAGGTGGCATGAAGTTGTCAGAGGGTGGAGGAGAGGGAGGAACAAGCCCAGAATCGTCCAATGTAGAATTTTTAGCAAAGGTTTGAGCAAAGATTTCAGCTTTAGAAATAGATGCGATAGCAGTGGTGCCATCTGGTTGAAATAGAGTAGGGAAAGAAGAAGCAGCAAAGTTATTGGAG
>NW_026973733.1:475000-487500 GCF_035594125.1 Scylla paramamosain
GGACCCAACGTTGCTTAACTTCGCTGATCAGACGAGAAGCGGTGTATTCAACGTGGTGTGGTCGTTGGCTCTGATGAGCTTGACTTATCGACTATTTGAAGATGATGTTCTCCTGCTTAGTTATGAAAGCAACGCTTTTCATAGTATAGTTATAATTCTATATATACGAGTATATATATATATATATATATATATATATATATATATATATATATATATATATATATATATATATATATATATATATATATATATATATATATATACATAAACCATACTGGAAGAGCAAGGAGTTAGTGTTAATAAATATATTTGTTTTTTCTTCCAACTAGAAGAGGGGAAACTGGTTATGCTACCAAATGGAAGATAGTTTCTGAAAATTAGAATATGAATTCAGTTGAAACATTACTTGATACTGAATGAATCTTGCGCATGCCTACAAGAAAAGAGTCAGGGGAGAAGGTATATTATCTCGGCATGCCTTAGCGCGCCGGAAAATCTTGCAACCCCTCCACCTTTATATTGAGTTTTATTCACATTTGTGCTTGTGTATGTGAATTTAGTCATAAATGTGCAGTTGCAGGGTCAACACTGAAACAGAAAACCTATGCATATGACCCGATAATGTTAAATTAAGTGAGAAAAACAGGGAAAATAGTAATTTACTACACGCACGACCGCTCTGGCTCAATATATACCGCGCGACGTCACGGCAATGGGGCCCCCGGCCGTCGGCATGACGTTCCGGTAGCGGTACCCCCCGAGGTAGTTAAGGAGCGGCCAGTACTGATGATGGGGACGGTAACCACACCATTCAGTGGAAGCCACTTCACCCCCCACACAGAGGTAGTTGGGTGCGGCAAGGGCTGGGCAGGAAGGTAGTCAAGAGATGGTGGGGCGGGGCCCTGGAAGCATCCATGCAGGAATCCCCATTCACCCCCCGCCACCAGCGACTTACCGCGTGCAGGCAGATGGTATTAGATTTGACCCCTCGTTGCGGTGAGGGAGCCTTTTCGAGCCTCTGTCATTGCACATCCTACCATCACGTCAATCATTATCACAAACCATCCTCTCCCTCCCCATGCATATAACACCACGACATTTTTTATATTATATTTATATATATATATATATATATATATATATATATATATATATATATATATATATATATATATATATATATATATATATATATATATATATATATATATATATATATATATATATATATATATATATATATATATATATATATATATGTATATGTGTGTATATGTGTATATGTATATATGTGTATATATGTATGTATATGTATATATGTATATATGTATGTATGTGTGTGTATGTGTATATATGTATATATATATATATATTTATATATATATTTTTTTTTTTTTTTTTTTTTTTTTTTTTTTTTTTTTTAGCAGGGTGGCCTTTTTGCAGGACGAGTCACAGGACACAAGAAAAAAGGACCAACACCGCTTTTTTCACCCACCACATTACATCATACAATAAATATCCCGGCCATCACCAAATCACTCTACTACTATCCGTGGTTCGGAACCCACGTAAAACTGTAGGTCCCTCCGCTATACGGATGCAATTCTTCCTCTGTCCTTCTTTGAACCAATAAAAAGCACAAAAAAACCCTTTTTACTCTGACTGTCCTTCACTCCTCTTTCACAACCTGATAATGCAGGCTCTGGATAGTCTGGCCCCTAACTTGTGCGTGGTTTGGCCCGGGGATTTGGGTGCGTGGGCGGCGTCCGTGGCTGTGGCTGTGTTGGGCTTGGCTTGCTCGGTTGGTGGAGGACTCTCCTGCTTTCCCCGATAAAGCCCTTGTCTTCCTGGCCATCTTAGAATGAATATAACACGTTAAAAAAAAAAAATAAATAAATAAATAAAAAACATAAAAAAAAGATGTCCCTCCTAATTCAAATTGCGCCTGGGTCAAGCCCCAGTGACTATTTCTCCTACTACAATTCCCTTCTTATCACCCCCCTATTCTTCCCACTATCCCCACTTCTCCCTCCCCATCTTTTCTCTCTTTGTTATGTTATGTTATTTTGAGGCACATTCGTGAGCTTCCTGTTAGACCGTTCTTACGTCGTACTAGCAGCTCTCATCACCATGACTGGCCGCGGCAAGGGAGGCAAGGGTCTTGGAAAGGGAGGCGCCAAGCGTCACCGTAAGGTTCTGCGTGATAACATCCAGGGAATCACCAAGCCTGCTATCCGTCGTCTAGCTCGCCGAGGTGGCGTCAAGCGCATCTCTGGTCTCATCTACGAGGAGACTCGTGGGGTGCTCAAGGTGTTCCTTGAGAACGTTATCAGGGATGCTGTCACCTATACCGAGCACGCCAAGCGTAAGACCGTTACTGCCATGGACGTTGTCTACGCCCTCAAGCGTCAGGGCCGTACCCTGTACGGATTTGGTGGTTAAATCGCTCCATTATTGAGATGGTGCCAGCTATTCAGCTTGCATTATCATCATTGAATAACATCATCTCCCGGACCTTTTTAAGGTCCACAAACATGAAAAGAAAGAAGGACCATAGACTACTATTATTACTACTACTTTCTCATAACCATGTTCACTATCACTATCTGAGCTAAGAAAAGAAACCATTATTAATTATAACCATCTTTCTCACTTCATCAGGTCTTCTCCAAGTATTATTATTATTATCATTATTATTATTATTATTATTATTATTATTATTATCATTATTATTATTATTATTATTATTATTATTATTATTATTATTATTATTATTATTATTATTATCATTGACTTATTTCAATGATCACGCCCCTCATCGTTCTCAGTTTCTCATAAAACAAAATATACATTGAGATGAAAAAGACGCTCAACATATCACAATAGGCAACACATCTAATCAACTCTCCACTGTGACACACAGCAGGTACATTAGTAGAAATATAGTATACACTACTTGCTTATTATTGATATACCAGTATAGTCTACACAACTCTCTAGATGTTTGAACGTGTGGCTCCGAAGAGGAGCCGGATTGATGGTGATATTGGCTGAAGGGGAGGGAGGCCCTTTATTTACTTCTTCTCAGTCTTCTTGGGAAGGAGCACGGCCTGAATGTTGGGCAGCACGCCACCCTGTGCAATGGTGACTCCGGAGAGGAGCTTGTTAAGTTCCTCGTCGTTGCGGATGGCCAGCTGCAGGTGACGTGGGATGATGCGAGTCTTCTTGTTGTCACGGGCGGCATTGCCGGCAAGCTCAAGGACTTCAGCAGCCAGGTACTCCATAACTGCCGCAAGGTACACGGGGGCACCAGCACCCACGCGCTCGGCGTAGTTGCCTTTCCTTAGAAGGCGATGAATCCTGCCGACCGGGAACTGGAGTCCAGCACGACTGGAACGGGACTTTGACTTTCCCTTCACCTTTCCTCCCTTGCCGCGTCCAGACATGATAATGGATGTTGTGGTAGTAGTAGTAGTAGTAGTAGTTGTTGTTGTTGGTGATAAATGAGGAGCGCGAGTACTCTAACCTCGTCGGTAGCTCTGCGAGCAAGTAGTGAATTTTGGGAAAAACGGCTATATATACGCGAGATCAGATCGGCCCAGAGCGCGTCTGGACCAATCAGGACGCTCGCTGAGGTGGCGACTCCTGATCCTGAGTAGATATTATCATAATGGACATCTCCACTTCACCCATCCTTACACCAACTACAGCTTCTTATGTTCTACACAGGACTGACTGGGATGCCTTCCAAACTGATCACGACCTCCAGATGACAGATCACCCAGACGTCTCTTACGGGACCCTAGAAGACATCGACGATGCGCTAGACAGATGGACAAGGACAGTGAAGGACGCAGTAGCTCGACATGTCCCACAGAAGACGTATAGGAAGACGCCAGGACCTCGACCATCACGGAACACAATACTGACTCAAATACAATTTCAGGCACTGCGTGATAGAGCGGCAAGGACCGGCTGGACGACGACCGACTACAGACGATACACGCTCTTACGGCAGTCGCTACATGAGCTGAGACGGACAGAGGCAACGACCTACTGGGGACGGACAGTGACTGACTTGACAGTTAAGTACAAACGACCACGACAATTCTGGAATAGACTCAAGACACTATCAGGACAGTCTAAACAACCTAACGTATATTTGATTGACGACAATGGACAAAAACATCACACTGACAGAGAGAAAGAAAGACTTTTTACATCCATATGGGAACAGGTTTTTAGGGACAACGACGACGATGACGCTGACGCAGACCAGAACATTGTACATGAATTTATGCTGACTAACTCTCACAGGATAACTCCACACCACACAGCAGACCCTGCGAGGTTGACGGGGTCCTCCCACCTGGACTGCAGTATCTCTACAGAGGAACTGAGAGCAGCGGTGAGCTCCGCCAAGGAGACATCACCGGGGAGCAGCGGGATAGGGAAAACCATCCTCATGCATCTGCCACGAATCGCACTACAGCGCCTCAGCCATATATTCAGTGCAGCCCTCTCCGCCGGATACTTTCCAGATGGCCTGAAAGGTGCTGTAATGCGGTTCATTCCGAAGGCTGGGAAATCACCCAACCGGCCAGCTAATTACAGGCCTATCTCCCTCCTGGAGGTGCCTGGGAAGATGCTGGAGCGGGTGGTAGGGAGACGGCTTCGAGCACACCTTGAAGAAGGAAGATGGTTCAACATGGCACAGTACGGCTTTAGGCAGGGACGAGGCACCGCCCACGCCATCGCGGTGGCAACTGAGACCCTTGCCATTCATCAGGCCGAAGGCCACCGCTGCAACCTCGTCCTTCGCGACGTCAGCAAAGCGTTCGACAGGGTATGGCACATGGGGCTTAAATACAAGATCCTGCAGCTGGAGCTCCCCGACCCTGTTGAGCGCCTACTATGCGACTACCTGGCGGACCGGACGGCAAGGGTCAAGGTCGGTGCTCATACTGGTTCCCCGTTCAGGCTGGAAATGGGTGTTCCCCAGGGGAGCGTCCTCTCGCCTATGCTGTACGCTGTGTACACCAGGGACTACCCAGACGCCTGGCATGGTCTCAACGTCCAATACGCCGATGATGTTTCCCAGGTGCTCTTCCATCCGGGGCGCTCCAGAGCAATGCTCAACGCGCGCACTGGCAGGGACATAGCCAGGGTCAACTCCTATGAGAAAAGGTGGAAAATCAAGACCAACGTAGGCAAATTCACGGTCATCCCCACCTCTACCCTCAGACCTGCGACCCTGCTGGTGGAGGATGAAGAGGTAGAGTTCAAAACGAAGGGGCGCCTCCTTGGTCTGCAGATCACATCACGAGGCTACCTCTCCCACGCTGCAGAGAGGGCATCTCAGGCAAGAGTTGCCCTCACCAGACTCTACCGCTTCAAGGACTTGCCAGTGAACCTCAAACTCCACCTTGTCAAGGCCCTGGTAGTGCCCGTGCTAACTTACCCTCCAGTTCCAACCCACGCGCTGAGCAGATCTACAATTAGCCGTCTCCAAAAGGTGCAGAATGCTGCTCTCCGGTTCGCCTACAACACCAGATGGGAGGACCTGACCACGAATGAGGAGCTCCACCAGCGAGCGTCGATCGCTCCTATAAACATTCGGCTGCACGAGATGGCAACGCAGGTGTGGAAAAGAATGGAAGAAGAGCGGTGGGAGCATTTCACAACTCTTCAGACATTGCACGACGCTGCACCTCCATCAAGCCATGCATGGTTCCCAAGGAGCCTACTTTCCCTGGAGAAATATCCGTATCCAGAACCAGTATATCACTGACTGTAAAGTTCATTGTCACTATTAAGTTAATCATCATTTCATCTGTACAACTTAACTAAACTTGAACACGCATAGTCCCAAATGTACACATAGCTTATCCAACAATAAAGTACTAAGGCCACAAGTTGGAGAGCAATGTATGCCACAGCAAACCGGACCGCCCGGTAACTGTAAACTTCCCCTATATTTCTGTATTTCGTACTTACCCTTGTTTCCCTCCCTGAACTGTATTTCATCCCCCTTTCTTAATAAAATGTTTAAAATGTTAAATGTTAAATGTTAAAGAAAACGCACACTCGTTCTCACAGCAGTACGGCGACACTATGCCTCCCAAAGCATCAGGAAAGGCTGCCAAGAAAGCTGGCAAGGCACAGAAGGCCATTGCCAAGGGCGACAAGAAGAAGAAGCGCAGGAGGAAGGAGAGCTACTCCATCTACATCTACAAGGTGCTCAAGCAAGTCCACCCAGACACTGGCGTGTCCTCCAAGGCCATGTCAATCATGAACTCGTTCGTGAATGACATTTTCGAGCGCATCGCTGCCGAGGCATCCCGCCTGGCACACTATAACAAGCGCTCCACCATCACCAGCCGGGAAATCCAGACCGCTGTCCGTCTTCTTCTGCCTGGTGAACTGGCAAAACACGCTGTTTCTGAAGGCACCAAGGCTGTTACCAAGTATACCTCCTCAAAGTAAACAGGCGGCCAGTATACTGCTGCCAGTATAAAATAATACCCGGCTCCATTGGAGCCACACTTGAAAAGGAAAAAAGATACGATATAGACAAATGCATTATTATTATAATTATTGTTATTATTATTAATATTATTATTATTATTATTTTTATTATTATTATTATTATTATTATTATTATTATTATTATTATTATTATTATCATTATTAATAATATTAATATTGTTGTTTTTATTATGATTATTATTATAATAATTATTGTATCATTATTATTATTATTATTATTATTATTATTATTATTATTATTATTATGCTTATTATTATCGTGATTATTATTCTGTGGAGATAAAGAAAAGATAAAAAAAAAATAGAGATAAAGAAAGATAAAAATTCTCCCAAGTGAAAGAGATATGGCCATGGAAGAGGGAATAATAATAATAATATAAAAAAAAAAAAAGGGGGGAAGGATATTGAGTTGAAAGTCGATACCTGATACTGAAAGATGGAAAATAAATATTTTCTTCCACAAAACCAAACAGATTGTCTATGAAAATTCTTTAATGAAAGAGATGTTTGGCCCTAAAAAGGGCCTAGATATTGCTGTTATGAAGATCATTCGTGGATGACTTCTTAGGCACGCTCGCCACGGATGCGACGAGCCAGTTGGATGTCCTTTGGCATGATAGTCACGCGCTTGGCATGGATGGCGCACAGGTTGGTATCCTCAAACAGACCCACGAGGTAAGCCTCGGAAGCTTCCTGGAGAGCCATGACAGCAGAGGACTGGAAGCGGAGGTCAGTCTTGAAATCCTGAGCAATTTCACGCACCAGGCGCTGGAAAGGCAGTTTCCTGATAAGCAGCTCAGTGCTCTTCTGATAACGGCGGATCTCACGGAGAGCAACGGTTCCAGGCCTGTAACGGTGGGGTTTCTTGACACCTCCAGTGGCTGGAGCAGACTTGCGAGCTGCCTTTGTAGCAAGCTGCTTGCGGGGCGCCTTGCCACCAGTGGACTTGCGAGCCGTTTGCTTGGTACGTGCCATAGTTGTGGTAACAACAACTCACAACGAACACTCAGCTGAGTCTGCCCGCGCTTCCCACAAAATCCCTTTATATATGAATCGGGTGGGCCCGACGACTCCAACCCTGCCTTGTGATTGGTCAGAAACGTCCAGTGAGGCTCATCGCCCACGCAGTCACCGCATGAAAGATGTGATCATTATTGTTAGTCTAATTCATTTTGTTCTTATTCTTATTCTTATTCTTATTCTTTCTTCCCTCATTCATAACAAATCTTGGAAAATATACAGCAGAACTGACATGTCATTTAAAATTCTAAGACAATTAGCAAGAAAGTTGTGATATTCTTATTTTTTTCATTCTTTTTATTCTATTTTTTTCTTATTCTTGTCATAATTAATATTGTTATCTTTATTATTTTCATTTTTTTTTATTATTCTTCCTTATCTTATTCTTATTTATCCTACTTTTAGAGAGATGAGGCTTGTGCGGTCACCCATCCAAGTTCTGCCCGGACCCCCTGCTTAACCTTGCTGATCCCGCCGTCAGCTGATTGGTCAAGAGCGGAGAACAAGGTGTTGGGAGGGCTTATTTCTCTTATTCTTATTCTTTCCTGTATTGTTGTTGCATTGTTGTGCTGAAAATGTTGGAAAATATGCACTAAAATTAACCCTTCATTCATAATTCTACGACAATTAGCAAGAGAGATATATTATTACTTTTTTCCCTTATTTTTGTTCTTTTTATTCTTAATCTTCTTTTTTTTATTATAGTTGTTATTGTTATTTTATTATTTTCGTTTTTCGTTCATTCTCCTCATTCTTATTGCTATTTTTTTCTATTCTCAGAGAGATGAGGCTTTTGTGGTCACCCATCCAAGTTCTTCCCGGACCCCCTGCTTAACTGCGCTGATCCCGCCGTTAGCTAATTGGCCAAGACCGGAGAACTAGGTGTTGGGAGGCCTTCTTTCTATTATTCTTATTCTTTCTTCCCCCATTCATATCGTTGTATTGGAAATGTTGGAAAATATACAAAAGAATTCACCCTTCTATGACAATTAGGAAGAAAGACATGGGATGCTTTCTTTCTTTTTTTTTATATTCCTTTATTGTAATTTTTCTTATTCTTGTTATAATAATTCTTACTGTTATCTTTATTACTTAAAATTTTCGTTCATTCTCCCTATTCTTATTCTTATTTTTTTTATTTATTTATTTTTTTTCAGACAGATGAGGCTTGTGTAGTCACCCATCCAAGTATTGCCCGAAACCCCTGCGTAATCTCGACGATTTCATTTGACAATACCTATTTACTTATTTATTTATTATTATATTTATTAAAAAAAAAAAAGAAGAAAAGAAGATGAAGAATAAGGTATGTAATCGAAATACTCTCTCTATACTGTAGCAATAGTTTAGCTGGATGTACTTGTATTGTGTCAAAAATACTTGCAATATCTGCAATTGTAACCTGCAGTGTCGGCATAATGCATAATTAAGCAATGAAAAGAAAAATTAATAAAAGAATAAATGAAAAAAAGAAAGAAAAAAAGATACAATTAACAATTAAATATATTAGCTACCCCTCTACGTTTCTTTATCACTGCAGAAAAATGGAAACATTTTAACGTAGACTTGTCAAAATTCAACTGAAATTAAGGGTTAAATAAGGATTGTCACCCCTTCCCCAGAGGATATTCATTGTCTTTTAATATATATATATATATATATATATATATATATATATATATATATATATATATATATATATATATATATATATATATATATATATATATATATATATATATATATATATATATATTCTTTTTATTTAAAGTCTTATTTAGAGAGAGAGAGAGAGAGAGAGAGAGGTAACGTCCTTGAGGATAGCAGCTCGTCTACGCTCCGCTCAGTGATCAGCGTTAGAATGTAATTCCTCATTTCTTTAAAAAAAAAAAAAAAAAAAAAAAAACAGAAACTTTATTTAGGGGGCTTGCTGGAAACAAACTACAATGGAGGAAAGAACAATATGTCTGCTATATGACCCACCCAGTTAAATTTTCAAGAAGCAAACGCAAGTTGGAAAATACGAGGAAGATAAATTTTCATTTATATACGTTTTATGGTAATTTCTGCCACGCCTTCCTCTATTCATCAAACGTCACTGACACTTATTCCCTTTATTTTTTACTTTACAGAATCTTTTGTAGGGCAAGACTCTAGAGGATATGTGCTTTCATAAATTCTATAATGCTTTGCTTATCATAGAGACATAAAAAAAAAAAATAATAATAATAAAAATAAATAAATTAATTAATTTAAAAAATCAAAATAAATAGATATATAAATTAATTAATCAATCAAATAAATTTCTATGCTTCACCTTTATAGCATTCGTATGAATGTCAAAACAAAACAAAAAATATAAATATAAATAATAATATGAAAAAAAAAAATTACTAAATATATGAAAAATAGCATTACTACTACTACTACTACTACTACTACTACTGCTACTACTACTACTATTTTTTTTTTTTTTTTTATGTAGGAAGGACACTGGCCAAGGGCAACAAAAATGTAATAAAAAAAATGCCCACTGAAATGCCAGTCCCATACAGGGGTCAAAGCAGTGGTCAAAAAATGATGAATAAGTGTCTTGAAACCTCCCTCTTGAAGGAATTCAAGTCATAGGAAGGTGGAAATACGGAAGCAGGCAGGGAGTTCCAGAGTTTACCAGAGAAAGGGATGAATGATTGAGAATACTAGTTAACTCTTGCGTTAGAGAAGTGGACAGAATAGAGGTGAGAGAAAGAAGAAAGTCTTGTGCAGCGAGGCCACGGAAGGAGGGGAGGCATGCAGTTAGCAAGATCAGAAGAGCAGTTAGCATGAAAATAGCGGTAGAAGACAGCTAGATATGCAACATTGCGGCGGTGAGAGAGAAGCTGAAGACAGTCAGTTAGAGGAGAGGAGTTGATGAGACGAAAAGCTTTTGATTCCACCCTGTCTAGAAAAGCAGTATGAGTGGAACCCCCCTCAGACATGTGAAGCATACTCCATACATGGACGGATAAGGCCCTTGTACAGAGTTAGCAGCTGGGGGGGTGAGAAAAACTGGCGGAGACGTCTCAGAACACCTAACTTCATAAAAGCTGTTTTAGCTAGAGATGAGATGTGAAGTTTCCAGTTCAGATTATAAGTAAAGGACAGACCGAGGATGTTCAATGTAGAAGAGGGGGACAGTTGAGTGTCATTGAAGAAGAGGGGATAGTTGTCTGGAAGGTTGTGTCGAGTTGATAGATGGAGGAATTGATTTTTTGAGGCATTGAACAATATCAAGTTTGTTCTGCCCCAATGAGAAATTTTAGAAAGATCAGAAGTCAGGCGTTCTGTGGCTTCCCTGCGTGATATGTTTACCTCCTGAAGGGTTGGACGTCTATGAAAAGACGTGGAAAAGTGCAGGGTGGTATCTTCAGCGTAGGAGTGGATAGGACAAGAAGTTTGGTTTAGAAGATCATTAATGAATAATAAGAAGAGAGTGGGTGACAGGACAGAACCCTGAGGAACACCACTGTTAATTGATTTAGGAGAAGAACAGTGACCGTCTACCACAGCAGCAATAGAACGGTCAAAAAGGAAACTTGAGATGAAGTAAACAGAGAGAAGGATAGAAACCGTAGGAGGGTAGTTTGGAAATCAAAGCTTTGTGCCAGACTCTATCAAAAGCTTTTGATAATTATGTCCAAGGCAACAGCAAAAGTTTCACCAAAATCTCTAAAAGAGGATGACCAAGACTCAGTAAGGAAAGCCAGAAGATCACCAGTAGAGCGGCCTTGACGGAACCCATACTGGCGATCAGATAGAAGGTTGTGGAGTGATAGATGTTTAAGAATCTTCCTGTTGAAGATAGATTCAAAAACTTTAGATAGGCAGGAAATTAAAGCAATAGGATGGTAGTTTGAGGGATTAGAACGGTCACCCTTTTTAGGAACAGGTTGAATGTAAGTAAACTTCCAGCAAGAAGGAAAGGTAGTGTTGACAGACAGAGCTGAAAGAATTTGAATAGGCAAGGTGCAAGCATGGAGGCATTGTTTCGGAGAACAATAGGAGGGACCCCATCCGGTCCATAAGCCTTCCGAGGGTTTAGGCCAGCGAGGGCATGGAAAACATCATTGCGAAGAATTTTAATAGGTGGCATGAAGTTGTCAGAGGGTGGAGGAGAGGGAGGAACAAGCCCAGAATCGTCCAATGTAGAATTTTTAGCAAAGGTTTGAGCAAAGATTTCAGCTTTAGAAATAGATGCGATAGCAGTGGTGCCATCTGGTTGAAATAGAGTAGGGAAAGAAGAAGCAGCAAAGTTATTGGAGATACTTTTTGGCTAGATGCCAGAAATCACGAAGGGAGTTAGAGAGAGAGAGAGAGAGAGAGAGAGAGAGAGAGAGAGAGAGAGAGAGAGAGAGAGAGAGAGAGAGAGAGAGAGAGAGAGAGAGAGAATGTGTGTGTGTGTATATGTGTCGGTTGGGTTGTGAAGGATGGGAAAAACCAGCAAGCCTCGGCTCCACTGACTGATCGATACTTGAATGTAATTCAAGTAAGGCGAAGTTAGGTTAGATTAGGTCAGGTCAGGTTAAGTTAGGTTAGGTTAGGTTAATTTAGGTTAGGTTGTTAGTGTTAGTTTAGGGTAGTTTAGGTGATGTTACGTTATGTTAGGTTAGGTTAGGTTAAGTTAGGTTATGTTAGGTTAGGTTAGGCCAGCTTTGCTTAATTTAGGTTAGGTTAATTTAGGATATTATAGGTTAGGTTCATTTAGGTGAAGTTTGGTTACATTAGGTTAGGTAATGTTAATTTAAGTTAGATTAGGTTAGTCAGGTTAGGTGAAGTTAAGTTAGGTTAGGTTAGGAACAACAATAAAAAGAAAGGAGGAAGAAAAACAACAACAGCAACAACAACAACAACAACAACAACAGCAACAACAAAGTTAGGTTAAGCTAATT